>NC_037677.1:65636998-65857520 GCF_003255815.1 Theropithecus gelada | reverse complement strand
AGGGAGGGAGGGAGGGAGGGAGGGAGGGAGGGAGGGAGGGAAAAAGAAAGAAAGAAGAGAGAAAAAGAAAGAAAGAAAGAAAGAAAGAGAAAGAGGGAGGGAAGGAGGGAAAGAAGGAAGGAAGGAGGGAAGGAAGGAAGGAAAGAAAGAAAGAGAGAGAGGGAAAGAAAGAAAAAGAAAGTCCCATGAATAACCTGTAAAGCATAGTAGACAAATACACCAGTTCACAAGCATAGCACTACCAGTTTTTTTTCTACAGTGCTAGAACAAATCACTGTTTTGTTGAGTGTTCGACAGAGATGTTTGCTTGAACTAGGGACCATAGTTGTATCAAAAATGAATATATTTAGGCCAAGTGTGGCGGCTTACACCTATAATCTCAGCATTTTGGGAGGCCAAGGCAGGAAGGTCACTTGTGCCCAGGAGTTTGAGACCAGCCTGCGCAACATAGTGAGACTTCATCTCTACAAAAAAATCAAAAAATTAGCCAGGAGTGGTGGCACGTGCCTGTGGTCCCAGCTACTCAGGAGGCTGGAGTGGGAGGATGGCTTGAGCTCAAGAAGTCAAGGCTGCAATGAGCTATGATCACGCCACTGCACTTCAGCCTGGGTGACAGAGGAACACCCTATCTCAATCAGTCAATCAATTAATCAACACTAAAACCACATTTGGCCTTGACCTGAGCACATGTAGTCAAATTCGACTAAAGTAAGTGCAGTGTGATGGGATTCTATTGTGTTGTCAAAGTGGGGAAGCTTATCAGGTCTTGATGACATCTGCCATTTAAGTCCATTTTGCTCCTTGTTTTGGCTCCCTGGTCACCAAGCAGCTTTCTGATTACAATTTGGTTTCCCAAACAGATATGCAAATAGGGAGAAAATGCTCTGATCTAATCTATTCTGTGGTTACATTTCTCATTGTAAAATAACAAATTGGTGTTCTGGCTTTATGTCAGTCTCTATGTGCTAGGTTAATGTGAGTTTGCCCCTGAAAGATAGATTTACTCTTGGTGCATTTACCTAATAGGCTTTTGAGACTGTACCCCTTATCCCCTGGGCTATAAGTTTACCCATGTAATGTCATCCTAGAGGGAACCATCTGAGTGGCCTGAAAATCTTTCCCAGGCATAGCAATTATATTTACTGTACACAGAATACATCCACGAGCTCTCACATTTCTCAGCTTTCTGGCTGTTAGGTGGAGATATGTGACCAGTTCTGGCCAAAGGCTGTGAACAGAATTGACACCTATCACTTCTGAGCCAAAACACAGGAAGGTCTCCATACACTCTTTCCTCCTGCTGCCACAACCACAGAGACCACATATTGAGATGGCAGAATGAAAAATCAACCTGCGCCCCTGCATGATCACAAGGAACAGCACCCCTCCTGACCTGTACTAGACAACTGAGGTCAAATAAAATGTTTGTTATTTTAAGCCACTGTGATTTTGTAGATATTTTATACTTTAGCATAACCTAGTCTAATTCAATACACCAGAGATGGGATGCCAACTTTACTGGGAGCACTTTTTTCAACCAATAGCAACATTAAACTTGAAAGCAGTATACGGTTTGGCTGTGTCCCCACCCAAATCTGATCTTGAATTGTAGCTCCCATAATTCCCACAACTTGTGTGAGGGACCTGGTGGGAGATAACTAAATCATGGGGGCGGCTTCCCCCATACTGTTCTCGTGATAGTGAATAAGTCTCACAAGATCTGCTGGTTTTATAAAGGGTTTCTCCTTTTTCTTGGCTCTCATTGTCTCTTGCATGCCACCATGTAAGACATGCTTTCACCTTCTGCCATAATTGTGAGGCCTCCCCAGCCATGTGGAACTGTAAGTCCATTAAACCTCTTTTTCTTTGTAAATTATCCAGTCTCAGGTATGCCTTTATCAGCAGCATGAAAACGGACTAATACAGTAAACTGGTACCAGGAGTGGGGCACTGCTGTAAAGATACCCAATAATGTGGAAGCAACTTTGGAACTAGGTAACAGGCAGAGGTTGGAACAGTTGGAGGGCTCAAAAGAAGACACGAAAATGTGGGAAAGTTTGGAACTTCCTAGACACTTGTTGAACAGCTTTGACCAAAATGCTGATAATGATATGGACAATGAAATCCAGGCTGAGGTGGTCTCAGGGATGAAGAACTCGTTGGGAACTGGAGTAAAGATGACTCTTGCTATGTTTTAGCAAAGAGACTAGCAACATTTTGCCCCTGCCCTAGAGATCTGTGGAACTTTTAACTTGAAGGAGATGATTTAGAGTATCTGGCCGAAAAAATTTCTAAGCAGCAAAGCATTCAAGATATGACTTGGGTGCTGTTAAAAGCATTCAGTTTTAAGGGAAACAAAGCATAAAAGTCCAAAAAAATTGCAGTCTGAGGATGCGATAGAAAAAGAAAAACCCATTTTCTGAGGAGAAATTCAAGCCAGCTGCAGAAATTTGCGTAACAAGTAGACAAATGTTTATCACCAACACAATGGAGAAAATGTCTCCAGGGAATGTCAGAGATCTTGTGGCAGCTCCTCCCACTATAGGCCCAAAGGCCTAGGAGAGAAAAAATGGTTTTGTGGGCCAGGTCCAGGACCCTCCTGCTGTGTGCAGCCTAGGGACTTGGTGCCCTGCATCCCAGCTGTTCTAGCCATGGCTAAAAGGGGCCAAGGTATAGCTCAGGCCATTACTTCAGAGTGTGCAAGCCCCAAGCCTTGGCAGCTTCCACATGGTGTTGAGCCTGCAGGAGCACAGAAGTCAAGAATCAAGGTTTAGGAACCTCTGCCTAGATTTCAGAGGATTTACGGAAATGCCTGGTTGTCCAGGCAGAAGTGTGCTGCAGGGATGGAGCCCTCGTAGAGAACCTCTAAGGCACCGTGGAAGGGAAATGTGGGGTGCAAGCCCCCACACAGAGTCCCCACTGGGGCACTGCCTAGTGGAGCTATAAGAGGAGGGCCACTGTCCTCCAGACCCCATAATGGTAGATCAACCAACAGCTTGCACCATGCACCTGGAAAATCCACAGAAAATATCAGCCTGTGAAAGCAGCCATGAGGGAGGCTATACCCTGCAAAGCCACAGGGGTAGAGCTGCCTGAGGCTGTGGGAGCCCATCTGTTTCATCAGTGCGGCCTGGATTAAGACATGGAGTCAAAAGAGATCATTTTGGAGCTTTAAGATTTGACTGCCCCAGTGGATTTCAGACTTGTCTGGGACCTGTATGTAGCCACTTTGTTTTGGCCAATTTCTCCTATTTGTTACAGTTGTATTTACTCAATGCCTGTACCCCCACTGCATGTGGGAAGTAACTAACTTGCTTTTCATTTTACAGGCTCATAGGTGGAAGGGACTTGCCTTGTCTCAGATGAGGCTTGGACTGTGGACTTTTGAGTTAATGCTGAAATGAGTTAATACTTTGGGAGACTGTTGGGAAGGCATGATTGGCTTTGAAATGTGAGAACATGAGATTTGGGAGGGACCAAGAATGGAATGATACAGTTTGCCTGTGTCCCCACCCAAATCTCACCTTGAATTGTAGCTCCCATAATTCCCACATGTTGTAGGAGAAACCTGGTGGTGGGAAATAATTGAATCACGGGGGCTGTTTCCCCCATACTGTTCTTGTGGTATTGAATAAGTCTCACTATATCTGCTGGTTTTATAAGGGGTCTCCCCCTTTTGCTTGGCTCTCATTCTCTCTTGCCTGCCACCATGTAAAATATGCCTTTCACCTTTGCCATGATCATGAGGCCTCCCCAGCCATGTAAAACTGTGAGTCCACTAAACTCTTTTTCTTTATAAATTACCTAGTCTCAGGTATGTATTTATCAGCAGTGTGAAAAAGGACTAATACAAGCAGAAACAGCTCTCACAACCTCCCTCTGCATTCACCTCTGGCCATTCTCAGTAAGATCAGGTAGGCAAGAGATGGGCAGAGGTGGAAGAGGCAGGAACAAACCTATCTGGAACTAGGGCTCTCAAACCTGCCCTGCTCATATCAGCAGATAACTCACTGTACATTGTATACCCTAGAGGCTCTTTGCTGTTGCTACCCAGAGATGTCACTTTTTATATTTGTATAAAAACATAAAAAGCTGGCCAGGCACAGTGGCTCATGACTGTAATGCCAATCATTTGGGAGGCCAAGGCAGGAGGATCACTTGAAGCCAAGAGTTCATGACCAGACTGGGCAACATAACAGGACCCTGTCTCTACAAACAATTCAAAAATTAGCTGGGCATGGAGGCACATGCCTGTAGTCCTAGCTACTCAGGAGGCTGGGGTGGGAGGATCACTTGAGCCCAGGAGTTCATGGCTGCAATGAGCTATGATCACCCCACTGCTCTCCAGCCTGGGCAACAAGCAAGGGCAAAAGAGCAAGACCTTTTCTCTTAAAAACAAAGAAACAAACATTACAAAGCTGCATAGTGACTAAAAAGCCAAAATAAGAAGAGTCAACAAAATGGCAAAATGGACTTAAATCATAGATATCATCAAGACATGATAAGCTTCCCAGCTTGATGAATTAAAATCCCATCATAATGTATTTATTTAGTAGAATTTAACTACACAAGCACAGGTCAAGACCAAATGTGATTTTAGTGTTTATTTATTTATTTTTAGACAGTCTTGCTCTGTTGCCCAGGCTGGAGTACAGGGTGTAATCTCAGCTCACTGAAACTTCTGCCTCCTGGGTTCAAGTGATTCTCCTGCCTCAGCCTCCTGAGTAGCTGGGATTACAGGCACCTGCCATCGCATCCGGCTAATTTTGTATTTTTAATAGAGACGGGGTCTCCCCATGTTAGCCAGGCTGGTCTCGAACTCCTGACCTCAAGTGATCCACCCACCTCGGCCTCCCAAAATGCTAGGATTACAGGCATGAGCCACCACGCCTGGCCTTAGTGTTTAAATATGTTTATTTTTATATACATGTAGGCATATTTATATAAAGATAAATAGATGTTTTGTTTATCTATTCAGGTGTGCTTGTCCTGCCCTGGTCCCTGCTTCCCTGGTGGCTACTTCCCACACACATGTGTGCTGCAGCCCCTGAGTCCATTTTCAGCAGGCTGAGGAAACACAGTAAACATAATCAGTGTTCTTACATAAACAGCATCTGTACAGAAAACAGCATAATCAGTATTCTATTTGGACTCAACTATCCATTGGACAATTTCAAACAAAAATCACACAAGCAAATATGTGGTTTGAAAATATAGGATGAAAAGTCAAGTCAGGTGCTACAAATAACAACTTTCATGCGAAAAGGAATCCAGAGTTATCTCAGAGATTTCTTTCCCAAAAATATCTATTAAGCATATAGCACCACCGGGCACAGTGGCTCACGCCTGTAATCCCAGCACTTTGGGAAGCCAAGGCAGGTGGATCACTTGAGGCTAGGAGTTTGAGACCACCATGCGGGTCAACATGGCAAAATCCCATCTCTACTAAAAATACAAAAATTAGCCAGGCATGGTGGTCGGTGCCTGTAATCCCAGCTACTTTGGAGGCTGTGTCATGAGAATCATTTGAACCTGGAAGGCAGAGGTTGCAGTGAGCCAAGATGGCACTGGTCTATGCGACAGAGCAAGACTCTGTCTCAAAAAAAAAAAAAAAAAAAAAAAAAGAATTTAGCACACATTTGAAAGATCAGATTCAGATCTGATCAAATTCAGGCCCTCTCAACTATGCATTTATATAAACTTATTCATATAGTTCAGTCTCAGGTTGGGAAAATCCAAAATTGGGGAAAACCCTCTGGTGATTCTCACCCTTGGTATCATGACCCATGGGAGTGTTGTGATCAGTTGTGAGGTCTGGGGGGGGGCGGGGTCACTGGTTACTCATTAAGTTAAGGCATTAAAGCTGGTGAACGACTGACTTTATTGCAAATCAGGAGAAACACAAGATTACTGCTATAATAAATTCACTTTTACATGCTTTAGCAAAAATCAGTAAAAACAGAAAACATGGTAGCAATTAAAGTGAAAAAATTGGGGTCATTAAAGAATGTCTAACTGATTAGCTTGCAGTTTTTGAGATGGCTGAGAACTACCATCGGTGAGATCATCTTAAACAAACACTCTTAATAATGTGAAAAAGTCCCCATCCCTAAGTCAACTATAGGTGTTCAACATTGTAGATTTAACTGAATTTAAAGTTATGTTAAAACCCATTTTATTGAAGAGAAGAATTCCTTTTACAATATCATTCTCAAGTCATATATCAAGAAAAAGATTGAAATTACATTACCTTTTTTTTTTTAAATAGAAACAGGGTCTCACTGTGTTGCCCAGGCTGGTCTTGAACTCCTTGGCTCAAACGATCCCCCTGCCTCATCCTGCCAAAGTGCTGGGATTACAGGCATGAGCCGCCACACCCAGCTGAGATTACATTACTTTTAGTGTTTAATTTCACTACGACAGGAAGTAGCCTAATAAATACTGTTTTGTTTTTATTTTCTGGATTCGTCCTGATTTTTAGTCTTTGTACATGAGTACAACAATAAAGAAAATCACTTCTTACATTAAAATTACTTCCAATCTTGGCCCCCACACATGAACTGTTTCCAGTTTGCTATTTTTAATGGCCCATGCTTATCTACATAGACATAGCATAACATTGCTAACATTTTATGGCCTACTGTCCTCTTTCTTTCTTAGTATTATATTATAAAATATTTTTTCTTTATTTCCACATAGTTATTGATTCATTTTAATGGCTGCAAAATCAGGTACTCATTTAAGTTCAAATGATTTAGCTTCACTCCTCAGAAATGTATTCCTCCTTCTCTTGATTGGTAGTCATAATCAAATGAAGAGACATTATTCTTTGTAGCTGGTTACTTACATTTCAAATACACTCATGAGTGGAGCCAAAACTCCATTAGTTCATTAGTCTGGAAGCATTATTAAATCTCCATTAAAATGTCTTCATTTTTCAATTTTTATTTTTATTTATTTATTTTTGTGGGGATGGAGTCTCACTCTGTCGCCCAGGCTGGAGTGCAGTGGTGCGATCTTGGCTCACTGCAACCTCTGCCTCCTGGGTTCAAGCGATTCTCCTTGCCTCAGCCTCCCGAGTAGCTGGGATTACAGGCATACGGCACCACACCCAGCTCATTTTTGTATTTTTAGTAGAGACGGGGTTTCACCATGTTGGCCAGGCTGGTATCGAACCCCTGACCTAAGGTGATCCGCCCACCTCGGCCTCCCAAAGTGTTAGGATTACAGGCGTGAGCCACTGTGCCTGGCCCATTTTTCAATTTTAAACATGAGGATTAAGTAGACTACTATGCACATTTGCTAATGGCAGTCCCTTACATTTCTTTTTACGCAGAAAATACTTGGTGATTAGAGACAGCAGCAGTCGGCGCACCTCTAGGCTGTCAGCGTGCCCTCTAAAACAACAGCTGCACCTCCTCTAATGTCAACCCTTCCATCTGGACGAAGTGAAATTCCCAGCTCTCCTCCTCGTTGGGAACACTGAAACGCTAAAGAAAACAAACAAGTCAAATTAAGAGTATTTTCACCCTTTTAAATTAACAAAGCATAGTGAAAGACTTATTACAAATCTTAGAGTCCTCCCAGATGAATTTCAAGAATAAACTCCTTCATCTGTTTATGGTACTGCCCACTCCCATCCCCATTCTCCTGCAGACTGAGAGAGCCACAAACTCAATTTGATCTACAAAACACACAGCTCCACATACTCCAGTCCTGAGCCTTTTCCTGGGCTACCTCCTCTACTAATTCCTGTAATGGCCCAGACACAACCCACTCATCGCTTCTTCCCCAGCTCTCTCTAGGAGTAAGCAAAGATGTTTGAAACAATAGAGGCAGGCCTATAACTCTAAGAAGATGAAGAAGAGTGGTCTCAGTCCTCCTGAGAAGGCCCCCATCTTCTCAGCACTGAATAGGACAGAGGGAGTTCATTCACTCATAACATATTCAAGCAACCACGTGTGCCAGGCAGACAAAACAGGCACAGCCTCCATCTTCCAGGAGCTCAGTACTTAGGAGAATAATTAGACTCTCCAAGGAAAATGAATAGCCACCCTGTTCTCTACAAATCAGAGTCACAGACTACTCCTTGGATGATCAGGGCAGTGCAGCCTCCATCGGCTGCCATCATTTTTCTTTGCCTCTAAGCAATACATTAATCACTAGGGGACTTGGTTCCAAAGTAATTTGTTTGATTCAATCCTGTGATGAGCAATAGCAGTAAGGAACCTTGGTGATCATCCAGTCTCAACCCATCACATTATAAATAACCTCTCTGGGCCAAACTTATACAGCTAATTTTATTCAACAAACACTTATTGGGCAGTTACTGTGTCTGTGTCTGTACAGTCTCTGTATGTTGGGGGAGACAGAGGTGAAGGATGTTTGGGGTGGAGGATCTTTAAGAGTGAAGGAATTTTAAAACCTTTCATTTTCACATGGGTGATACGTAACATTTTATTACATTTTCAAGGGGATAGTACATATGAGAAGGAACACTAGCTTTGAATTAGGCAAATAAAAAGAAATTGGTAAAGAGCTGTCCTACCATGCATTTCTTTCTTCCCCAGCTGCTGGGACCAGTAGCTGCTGAGAACAGCGTGTGCAGACCCTCAAAAGAAGTGAAAAGTTAGGAGATAATCCCAAAGAAAACAGGCGATTTTGTGGTAAATTTCTAAGCAATTACAATCAATTATCCAGTTTGACTAAACCCTAGATCACCTAAATCATTATGTTGGCCAGGCCACCGCAGGGTATAGAATTATGAATGGAGATAGAAAGGAAGACATAGAATTTATGGATAAACTCTGTCAAATTATGTATCAAATGGTCTCACAGTTTCTTTTCTTTCCTTTTGTCTTTTTCTTTTATTTAATTTTTATTTATTTTATTTATTTTTTGAGACAGAGTCATGCTCTGTTGTCCAGCCTGGAGTGCAGTGGCACAATCATGGCTCACTGCAGTGTGGACATCCCATTCTCAAGGCATCCTCCTACCTTAGCCCCCCACAAGTTGCTGGAACTACAGGTGCATGTCACCATGCCTGGCTAATTTTTGTATTTTTTGTAGAGATGAGGTTTCGCCATGTTGCCCAGCCTGGTCTCGAATTCCTGATCTCAAGAGATCCACCTGCCTCAGCTTCCCAAAGTGCTGGGATTACAGGTATGAGCCACTGTGACTGGTCGTTACAGTTTCTTAAGGCTGAATTAGACTGCAGGTTTTAATTCTTGTCTTGTCTACCAGCTAATTGTTAGCCCTTGGTAGGAGAATCAAGGCCTTTGCATAATTTTTTTTTCTTTTCTTTTTTTTTTTTTTTTTTTTTTTTGAGATGGAGTCTCGCTCTGTCGCCCAGGCTGGAGTGCAGTGGCACAATCTTGGCTCACTGCAACCTCCGCCTCCCAGGCTGAAGTGATTCTCCTGCCTCAGCCTCCTGAGTAGCTGGGATTACAGGCATGCGCCGTCACGCCCAGCTGATTTTTGTATTTTTAGTGGAGACAGGGTTTTACCATGTTGGCCAGGCTGTTCTTGAACTCCTGACCTCAAGTGATTCACCCATTTCAGCCTCCCAAAGGGCTGGGATTACAGGCATGAGCCACTGTGCCCAGCCTTGCATAAGTCTTTCTACATCTTTAATTTTTTTGTTGAGATGGGGTCTCCCTGTGTTGCTCAGGCTGCTCTGAAACTCCTGGCCTCATGCAGTCCTCCCACCTCGGCCTCCCAAAGTGATGGGATTACAGGCATGAGCCACTGCACCTGGCCAAAAGGCTACATTTTCCACCAAGCTAACATTCCTGAGCTTTTGGTGCCAAAAGAACTTCTTTTTTAGTGAGGTATTTTTTCATGTTTGTACTCTAGATTTAGATCAGAGATTAGATTTTAAAATGAAATAACAAAATATACAGCAACAACTGACAGAAAAATATTTTGCAGAGAAAAAGATGGGGAGGAAAAGCCTCTCATTTAGGAAAACCTATTAAGTGTTATGGGGCCGGGCATGGTGGCTCACGCCTGTAATCCCAGCACTTTCGGAGGCCGAGGCGGGTGGATCACCTGAGGCTAGGAGTTCGAGACCAGCCTGGCCAACATGGCAAAACCCTCTTTCTACTTAAATACAAAAAATTAGCCTGGCATGGTAGCAGGTGCCTGTAATCCCAGCTACTCGGGAGGCTGAGGCAGGAGAATCTCTTGAACCCGGGAGACGGAGGGTGCAGAGAGTTGAGATCATGCCATTGCACTCCAGCCTGGGCAACAGAGAGAGAGTCCTTCTCAAAAAAAAAAAAAAAAAAAAAAGGTGTTATGGGACGTTCAAGTAAGGCAACCAACTATCCTGGTTTGTGCGAGACTGTTCTGGTTTTAGCACTGAAAGTTCCGTATCCTGAGAAACCCCTCAGTCCCAAGCAAACCCAGATGGTTGGTCATCAAAATCCAAGTCCAAGGGCCTTTACACTCTAGAAAAGCATTACTACAGGAAAAAAAAACAAACAAACTTGCACTCTGTGCCAATTACAATCTTTGCGAAGCAGCTGTGCATGTGCAGATCTGCTCAGAACTCTTCTTCCATGGGGAAGCTGGACTGTTTGGATATTGTTGGGCATTTTCCTGAGTCTTTAAAAGTGCTTGTTTGCTGAGTTTTGAATTTCACGTGTTTTGTTCCTCACAGAGTGACTGAGCCATCCAGGCCCTGTCACCTTACCAGAACGGAGCCTTGAAGGCTCTGCCCAGCCTCCTGTGGCCCCTTCACCATCCCACCCACATCCTCCCACATCAAGCTTTCTCGTCCTTTGCAGTGCAGCCCACTGTTCCCAAAGAGGGTGAGAGTAGGAGTCATGACATTTCTCCCCATCTTTGACTCATCCCTCTGCTCCCAGGTGGCAGACAATCTAGAAGTGTTGGCTCAAGGAGCTAGTTTTGTTGTTAATATTAAAATAGCTAGTAGTTGGCTAGGTGCAGTGGCTCATGCCTGTAATCCCAGCACTTTGGAAGGCCAAGGAGGGACCATTTGAGGTCAAGAGTTCAGGACAATCCTGGCCAACATGGTGAAACCCTATCTCTACTAAAAATACAAAAATAGCCAGGTGTGGTGGCGGACGTCTGTAGTCCCAGCTACTCGGGAGGCTGAGGCAGGAGAATCACTTGAACCTGGGAGGCCGAAGTTGCAGTGAGCTGAGGTCGTGCCACTCCATTCCAGCCTGGGTGATGGAATGAGACCCTATCTCAAAAAAACAGAATACAATATAATAGCTAGTAGTTATTGGGCACTTACCATGTGCCAGGCACTGTGTTAAGCCCTTAACAGGCACTGTGTTGTTATACCCCTATCAGGTATTACATACAATTTATAGAGCAGGAAATTGAGAACTTTAAAAGTCAAGTCACTTGCCCAAGGTCAAGAGCTAGGAAGCTCGGAGTGTAAACCCAGGCTGCCTGACACTCAGGTTTAACTCTGCTATCTGCCTGCTCTATTTCACGTTTTTCATGTGAGACTTCAGTGAAGGGATGGCAGGAATGGGGAAAGATAGAGGAATAAGGCAGCTCAAAACCCAAGCCACCTGAAAGGTCACATGAAGTGCATTTAATAACTATGTGTGATCCTCCTCTTCCATTGTTTAACCCTCGCCTGGGCTCAAGTAAAAAGTACCTGTCACTGGGTCTTCAGCCACACCAACCCACGGTGCAAAATATCTGGAGTAAAAGTCAAACGACTGGCTCTGCCCACCAGGCTCTCCTTTAAGGGTAAGAATAAGCCCTTTCACCTTCCCTGTGTTTTCAACTTGCAGCAGATTCTCCATGTTCACTTTCAGGTTCTCCAGAAATGACCTGGTTCATAAATGAGACGGATTAGGACAAACCCATTTCACAGCCCACTCACCACACAGATTCTGTAAAACAGGCCAGGGCGCAGCTTGCTCAAACAGCTCAGCAGGAAAGCAGGGAAGAACAAGTGGGAATGTCTTCCTACTGGGGAAAGAAACGCTCTGGCGGCGTAAATCATGGTTTGACTGGACACAGCACAGCCAGACCAAGGCAGAGCTATAAATCTGGGCACTCAGCCCTCCCCAAAGTGCTGATACGACCAAAAATCTTACCTGTTGTAAGTGTCACTGAGGCGGAGGAGGAGCTTTCGGGTATCTGGAGAATAACAGATGTCCTGGACCAGTGTGTTGCCTATGGCAGTCTGTGGAGACAGACCAAAAACTCCTCAGGGGCATGCCCTGGGCCAAGTCCCTGATCCCCTGAAATAGGAAATGACCTCTCATTGAACATCCACTGTGAGCCAAGCACACCCGTCGTCTCCAGTCCCCAAGAGTGTTAGTGCAGTTTCAGAGCTTAAGGTGTTCCCCAAGGATGGTCAGTCTCCTGGCTACCAAACAGGCCTTGGCCGGGTGCAGTGGCTCACACCTATAATCCCAGCACTTTGGGAGGCTGAGGTAGGTGGATCACCTGAGGTCAGGAGCTCGAGACCAGGCTGGCCAGCATGGCAAAACCCCATCTCTACTAAAATGCAAAAATTAGTCGGGCATGGTGGTGCACTCCTGTAATCCCAGCTACTCGGGAGGCTGAGGCAAGAGAATCACTTGAACCTGGTGAACCAAGAATCACTTGTGAGGCAAGAATCACTTGGCTGAGATCGCACCACTGCACTCCAGCCTGAGAGACAGAGTGAGACTCCGTCTCAAAAAAAAAAAAAAAAAAAAAAAATAGGCATTGCTCACAAGTGCCTACTATGTGCCTCAATGCACAACTCCTTCAAGTAGGTATTCTCCCCACAGAGAAGGGGAAAGAGACTTAGAAAGGCCAAAGATCTCACACACACACACACACACACACACACACATATCTTGGCCCAGGTCTGAGAAGGTCAGAGAAAAAGCTCTAAATCCCTACTGTCCACCATCTTTAGAGATGGCCTCATGTCCACCTCTTAGAGCTATGAGGATTAAATAAAATCATATATGTGGAGTATCTGCAGCAGCAATTAGAACATTCCACATGGCAAGGACTCAGGGCTAGCAGTTTGATTGGAAGTAGGGACCAGAGGGCTCGTCTTACGCTGCTCTGCTTGGCAAGCACAACACTTTCACTAGATTGTATGTGACAGATCAATAACATAACCTGTTCTCAAGATACCCTGGTTCACTCTACCTGACTGCACATAATCTTGCTGAAATCCAGGAACATCATTTGTTTGTATGTTTGTTTGAGGGTGGCTTGGGGCATTGAGGGGGATTATGAGGAGATAACCCCTTCCCACAACACCAAGCCATCCTTTGGCACCAGCCCTAGCTGCCAGGCCCAGCAGATGGTAATTACATGGTAGTTGTATGGTAGTCACTAGGTGGCTTCAGGTTCTCTAATCTTTGTTAGAGGCCAAGACACTCCAGTTCCCACATCCAGAATTCCTTCTGCCTTGGGTGGTACTTGGGCTTTCTGCCTCTGTGACTACGGGCTGATCAACATCACTTCCTCAAGAAATGGGAACTCCTACAGCCAGATCCCATCTGTTCTCCAGAGCCTTAGTCTCTCGAACCCTGCCCTTATCTCCATGGGTTCATATGTTGATTTGAAAGTTTAAGGGTGGGCACGGTAGCTCACGCCTATAATCCCAGCACTGTGGGAGGCCGAGGCGGGCGGATCACCTGAGCTCAGGAGTTCGAGACCAGCCTGAGCAACATGGAGACACCCCATCTCTACTAAAAATACAAAATTAGCCAGGCATGGTGGTGCATGCCTGTAATCCCAGCTACTCGGGAGGCTGAGGCACAAGAACTGCTAGAACCCAGGAGGTGGAGGTTGTGGTGAGCCAAGATCACACCATTGCACTCCAACCTGGGCAACAAGAGCAAACTCCGTCTCAAAAAAAAAAAAGTTTAATTCTCGGCTGGGAATCTTACTGCCAGTTTCTAGGGAAGAACACAAAATGGCAATACTTACAACCCTTTGTTATCCCATTTAATAAATGCTGACTGAGGATAAGTTAAGTTCTTTCTACCATGAACAAGGTCTACCATTATAAGGTTTTTTCCACTTTCTTACCAGTATGTTTAAAGCAGTTTGTTTTTAAATTTGTCTTGTCTCCAAAACTTTCATACCTGAACTAGCATGGCCATGCTCGGGGCCCATTCCTCTCCTTCTAGCTAGAAAAGTACAGAAATTCAACATCCCTTAATTTCCCTAGAGGCTGGTCTCCTCCCAGAAACTTACATTTCCTTAAGACATCCCATTCTCTCTCTTCTTCACCACCTCCATTGGTTCTTTTGTGCCTTTCAGCCTGTCACATAACAGTGTCTCTTCCCTCCATCCTACCATGGGGCCAGCACTGACAATCAGGAGCCAAGGAAAACTGGTCAACCTTCTCACCAAATAGACTGAATATTAAAATTCAAACCTGAAACACTGTAACATTTATATTGGTAGAATGCCTATCTTTAGGGATCAAATGGTACCAAATCTTTGTGTGCAAACAACAACAAATAACTAGGCTCAGGTTTGATTCTTTTTACCAACCTTTATCAAGTCCTCTACTTCAAGGAAGTCCTAGATGGGTGGGAAAAAAACAAAATTATTATAAAATAGGAGAGCTGTCAGTTGTACACGGCTTAGGGCAATAATCACAAAGAGCTGACCTGGGGGTAGACTGGATAAAGAGGCAAGTCCAGGACGATGCCATCCTCTGCTTGTCTGGCCCTTAGTTCTCCACTCAGAGTGACAAACGTGAGTGTGCTATTCACGTTTTCTGGCCAAAATAGGAATCAAGAAATAGGAAATCAACTTTGTCATATATGTACATGTCCATTTCAAACACCTTTGCATTGTCTTAGATTTTCTGGCAATGCCATCCTTTTCTATGATGGAGCGAGGTTTGCGTTGCTGGGGTCTAGAATGGAGAAAACTCTCACTAGATTCTAACTTGAGAACCAAGAACAAAACTGACTGGATATGGCGTCATACTTCAAGTCTTCAGATCCCAGCTCTTTACTGCTTACTGTGCCCTTACTAACTTTGCCTCCTTTTTTTTTTCTTGAGACAGGGTCTCACTGTGTTGCCCAGGCTGGAGTACAGTGGCGCGATCTCAGCTCACTGTACCCTCTGCCTCCCATGTTCAAGTGATTCTCCCACCTCAGCCTCCCAAGAAGCTGGAATTACAGGTGTGCACCATCACACCCAGCTAATTTTTGTATTTTTAGTAGAGACGAGGTTTTATCATGTTGGTCAGGCTGGTCTCAAACTCCTGACCACAAGTGATCCACCTGCCTCAGCCTCCCAAAGTGCTTAGATTATAGGCGTGAGCCACCACACCTGGCCAGCCTCCTTAAATCTCAGTTTCCTCATCTATAAAATGAGGTTAATACATTAAACCTACCTTTTATAATGTTTTCTCTTTCTTTGAGGAACTGTCTCACTCTGTTGCCCAGGCTGGGGACTGGCTCACTGCAGCCTTAACCTCCTGAGCTCAAGCAATCCTCAGCCTCCCGAGTAGCTGGGACTACAGGCATGAGCCATAATGCCTGGATAATTTTTAAATATTTTGTAAAGACAGGGTCTCACTATGTTGCCCAGGCTGGTCTCTAAGTTCTAGACTGAAGCGATCCTCCTGCCTTGGCTCCCAAAGTGTTGGGATTACAGGCGTGAACCACTGCACCTAGTCTAAAATGTTTCTAATACAGATTTTAAAATATCCTGCAGCAACAACCATAGAGTCATAACCTCTTCTAGTCTAAGATATGCCAAGGGAATAACAAAACATTTAAGTTGTAAATATCAGTCTTATATGAAATAAATGTGGTTTATCCTAAATAAACCAAACTTTTTACACAGCAATGTGATTTAAAGAATGCACCACAAATACTGCCACCCCGTTACTGATACAGCTTGGGCTACTTATCAGTGTGTATAACATTTTTAGTGAAAACAAAGAATGGTGACCTAATTCTTTTCTCTCTCTTAATATTTCTGTAAAACTTAAATCACATGTCAAAGGTGAAGAACTCTGACTTATTAACTTTCATTGAGCATAAAATTGACATTCGGAAACACAAAGCTTAATTTTTCTCATTATGATCGATGTAAGACATTACTATTTACAAAGCATTTTTTCATATCTTATCTTATCTAACCTTAAGACTGCCCTATGGGGGGGTTCCAGGGTGTTATTATTCCAAACCTCAGCATCAAACCAACCCATGTGGAGTCCAGTTTTCAAAAGACACTCAATCTTGCTTTGGGAGGTCGAGGCAGGTCGTTCACCTGAAGTCAGGAGTTTGAGACCAGCCTGGCCAACATGGTGAAACCCCATCTCTACTAAAAATACAAAAATTAGTCAAGCGTGGTGGCAGGCACCTGTAATCCCAGCTACTTGGGAGGCTGAGGCAGGAGAATCGCTTAAACACAGGAGGCAGAGGTTGCAGTGAGTCGAGATCTTGCCATTGCACTCCAGCCTGGGTTACAAGAGCAAAACTCCATCTCAAAAAAGACAAAACAAAAAAACAAAAGACACTCAATTTAATTTCAGTAAATCTTATTTTTCAAGACTCAATTCCTAAACATTTCAGAATGTCTGCTTGCCTTTGCACGTGTCCCCTATCCACAAATACCAAAATCATCTTTTTGAAATGTATATTGAATTATATTATATGGCCTCTCAACTTTATCCCTGCCAATCATATAGACAGGTCCCAGGGGCTTTGTACTTGCTAGCCTCTGCCTGGGATGCTCCTCCTCTCACTCTAGCTCGTCCCACAGATGCTTCATCTTATCCTTTAGCCCAAAGTTCTCCTTCTCTAGTGGGTGCTGATCCAGATTCTATGTCTGACCCATGGCCTCAGGACTGGGACTCCATGAGGCAAGGAAGTACCATAGGGTACAAAATGTAAGGAGGCACCTGCTCTCAGCTGCAACCTGGGGCCTTGCTGGCTCTGCTTACACCCGGCCCTGACCCTGCTCGCCCAGAGTGCTGGTGGCCTACAGCTCTCAACTGAGTCACTCTCTTGGAGTTACCCTTGGCTGAGTAGAGCTACCTTGCCCAAAGTCATACATCTTTTCCAGGTTTTGGGGACTGGTCCATGGAGGACAAAAAGGCCTGAATCTCTGCCTCTACTTGGAACTATACTACTTGAAAAAATGTCCAGCTTTAGAGCTCCCCATGGATTTGGCCTAGGCCTTTCTTTGTTGCTACTACTCTGCAGTTCAATTTCTCCCTCTATTCAATCCTGCTTTCTTTTTTTTCTTTTCCTTGAGGCGGAGTCTTGCTCTGTCGCCCAGGCTGGAGTGCAATGGCACAATCTTGGCTCACTGCAACCGCCACCTTCCAGATTCAAGCGATTCTCCTGCCTCAGCCTCCTGAGTAGCTGGGACTACAGGCATGCGCCACCACACTTGGCTAATTCTTGTATTTTTAGTAAAGACGGGGTTTTGCCCAACCCCCACAGTGACCTTCTGTCGTATTATCCTGTTTCTTTCCTTGTTTCCATTTCCGTTTGCTGTCTATGCTTGTTTCTGGCTGCTTCCATCTCCTGTTTTAGGGCATTTCCCAGGAATCTCTCCTCTGTCCCATCCCCACAAGGCCCTGATCTTTGTCCATTAAACTAAATGCAGCTAAGATAGAAACTGGCAGAATTAAGGTGCTCCAACTCCTCTTAAGGTGAATGCATATATACAGTGGGGGCCCAGGAATCTTTAAAATTCAGAGCAAAGAAGCTCTTATTGGCTGGGCGTGGTGGCTCATGCCTGTAATCCCAGCACTTTGGGAGGCCAAGGTGGGTGGATCAATTGAGCTCAGGAATTTGAGACCAGCCTGGGCAACACAGCAAAACCCCGTCTCTACCAAAAATACAAAAATTAGCCAGGTGTGGTGGTGTGCACCTGTGGTCCCAGTTACTTTGGAGGTTGAAGTGGGAGGATGGCTTGAGCCCAGGAGTCAGAGGTTGCAGTGAACTGATATCCCAACTCTGCACTCCAGCCTGGGCAACCGAGCCAGGCCCCATCTCAAAAAAAAAAAAAAATGTTTATTGAAGAATCTCTTACTGTGAAATGAATTTCAACGTGGGAGGGGAAATAATTGGAGTGAAACGTTCCTGTTGGTCCCCAATCTCATATCGTATGAGATGACAATTCTGCCCATGCAAGCTTCACAAAGACCAGAGATCTCCGGTTTAAAAAATAGCATTCTGACTGCAGCTTTCCAGTGATGGTGGGCACATACTCAGAAAGGTAAAAGTGCTATTGAAGGTCGCTAGTTTTGTTTCTGCATTACGAATAGCATGAAGTAAACTCTGCAAAGTCTTTATACCAGTCACTTTGGACCATCAGAATAAGTCTGTGTGAGAACTTAAAAAAAAAAAAAAAAAAAAAAGCCATTTGCTAAGTGTTAGATTCATTAAAGAAAATCACATTACTTATTTTGTAAAACAGCACAGCTGCAGAAGCCAGGGTGGCGTGGCCACAGAGCGGAACCTCACTTGCCGGTGTAAACCATCTTAGTCCAAAGCAGGAACCTGAGGGTAGGAAAAGCCAAAGAGAGATGAGATCATTCCCATGCAAGCAGGTCACAGATTTCTCATTTTCTTCTTTCCTAAATATTTCTCTAGAATGATGAATAGCCAAAACATGTTGTAAAAGGAGGAATGATGGCTAGGCAAGCATCGTAGGGCTCCCCAGTGCTAGATCTGGAATGGAAACATTCAGGTTCACCAACACCCTCTCCCCCAGAGGAACTGAAAACCAAATCAGAATCTCCCGCTCTATCTACTGTCTGCATGCAAATAATAAGGGGGCATTTTCCTTAAAGATCATCCCCCCACCTAAAAATAATTTCTGGTGTCATTCAAGAATGATTGTAAAGCGGTGGCTCACACCTATAATCCCAGCACTTTGGGAGGCTGAGGCACAATTGCTTGAATCCAGGAAGTGGAGGTTGCAGTGAGCCAAGATCATGCCACTGCCCTCCAGCCTGGGCGACACAGCAGTTCTTTAAAAAAAAAAAAAAAAAAAAAAGCATATTTACTTTGTGCAAAGTTGTCTGTCGGGTGCAGTTTTCGGATAAAAGCAGTTTCAGAGAGGTTCATCTCCCTTGCAATTTTCTGATGCATGTCTTCTTCCAATTCCTTAATTAGAAACATAAGATCATTGAGGTTTCAGTAACACAGATCAGACTTCCTTTGGACAACAACTACCATTAATTTAAAAGCAGTTTATTAATAATAAAAGTTATATGCTTAAAAGGAAATAATTACCAAGGAATTCAAGACACTTTTATAAAGATTGGTTCTCAGAAACCCATGTTTGCAGTACCCTGTGAAGAAGAGTTATAAATGTACAAGCTGGAATAGACTGTGAAAAACTGGCTGGCCTGGCCTGTCTTTTGTCACATTAAGATCTAGTCTAGCTGACAGAGTGTGCTCTCTTCTAAAAACAAATGCCATGCAAGGAAGTACCCCAATCTCCCTTGCCTTGTTTGTGAAAAAGAGGTTCAGCACTCACTCTGGGCAGGCTGGACCACTCCTCCCCTGTCTTTGCATGGTTTACTCCCTTTCGTGGGAAGGGCTTCAGGCCAGGGGTCACCTCCTCCAGTAAGCCTTCCCAGACCACTGTGTCTAAAGGTGTTGTCTCCTCACTAGTGCTTAGATGTCCTGAAATTGCCTGGTATGCCCTTTACCGTCTGGCCTCCCCACCTCTGATTCTAAGTTCTGTTGGAGTACGGACTGTGCTGTCTTGCTTTGTCCGGACCTGGAACAATGCCTGGTATTCACCCCAGCACAGTAGGAGGTCAACAAACATTTGTTGAAAAACTAAGTACATTATTTCACTTAATCTCATTTTTAAAACCCTCAATGTAAATATTTTTATACCCTTACAAATGAAGAAATTAAACAGAGAGATCATATAATATCCTAAGACCACAATATACCTAATAAACACTACAGTGATTAAGAATGAGAGCTTAGTTAGGCGTGGTGGCTCATGCCTGTAATCCCAGCATTTTGGGAGGCTGAGGAGGGAGGATAGCTTGAGTCCAGGAGTTCAAGACCAGCCTAGGTAACATAGTAAGACCCTGTCTCTGTAAAAAAGATAAAAAAAAAAAAAAAAAAAAAAAAAAAAAGAGCAAGGGCTTTAGCTGGGCATGGTGGCTTATGCCTGTAATCCCAGCACTTTGGGAGGCCAAGGCAGGAAGATTGCTTGAGACTAGGAGTTCAAAACCACCCCCCTGTCTCTATAAAAAATAAATATAAAAAATTTAGCCGGGCATGGTGGTGCTTGCCAATGGTCCAGGCTACGTGGGAGGCTGAGGTGGGAGGATCACTTGAGCCCAGAAGTCAAGGCTGCAGTGAGCCATGATTGTGCCACTGCACTCCAGCCTGGGTGACAGAGCAAGATCCTATCTCAAAAACAAAAAAGAAAAGAAAAAGAAAAAGAATGAGGGCTTTGCAAATGTGGACAATAGTAACAACTGGCCAGGCACATGCCTATAATCCCAGCACTTTGGGAGGCCAAGGAGAGTGGATCGCTTGAGCCTAGGAGTTGAAGACCAGCCTGCGCAACATCATGAGAACCTGACTCTAAAAAAATATTTTTTACATAGTAACAACTAGTGAATCTAGGGGAAGGGAATATGCATGTTCACTGTACCATTCTTGAAACTTTTCTGTAGGTTTTTAATTTTTCAAAATAAAATGTTTTAAAAAATTATGTGGGTTTGAAAATAGAATTGAATTTCTATCCTGGGTGAGCCTCTAGTAGCAGTGTAAAAGTGGGCAAGTCATTTAATCTTATGGCCTCAGTTTCCACACCTTTAAGATGGGAATAATAGCACTTAAGTCAAGGTTTATTGTGAAGATATATACATGCATACAAACACACACACACACACACATTCCTCAACTCAAGAAAAAAGTGGACCCGGCTGGGCACGTTGGCTCACGCCTGTAATCCCAGCTCCTTAGGAGGCCAAGGCAGGTAGATCACGAGGTCAGGAGTTCAAGACCAGCCTGGCCAATATGGAGAAACCTCCTCTCTACTAAAAATACAAGACAATTGCCGAGAGTGGTAGCACGTGCCTGTAATCCCAGCTACTTGGGAGACTGAGGCAGGAGAGTTGCTTGAACCTGGGAGGCGGAGGTTGCAGTGAGCTGAGATCGCGCCACTGCACTCCAGCCTGGGTGACAAAGCGAGATTCCGTCTCAAAACAAAAACAAAAACAAAAAACAAAAGTTGACTTGAAATATGTTTTTGTTTTGAGAAGAAAAATCCATTTTTAATGAATAAAACGCTTACTAGTTAGATTTTGAATTTTAAAGAAGTTTCAAGACAACGTGTTTTTGTTTTGGTCAAATTTATTGCTCTTGATCTCCTGAAACTCTTTCTAACTGAAATCTACTAGTTAGATTTAGAATTTTAAAGAAGTTTCAAGACAAATGCATTTTTATTTTGGCCAGATTTATTGCTCTTGATCTCCTGAAACCCAGAAAAATTATAATTTTATATTAATAAATTCATAATTCACTTCTCTGAGTTATGCAAATTAAACACTCTTTGTCTTTGATTCAAAATCTTTTGAAACATGTTCCATATAATTGTATAGGGCATAAAACTGTGATTATTGTGAAAAATCAGTCATGATTTTAAAACTACCAGCTGATATAAAAATCCTAGCAGGGGCCAGGTGTGGTAGCTTATGCCTCTAATCCCAGCACTTTGGGAGGGTGAGGTGGGTGGATCACCTGAGATCAGGAGTTAGAGACCAGCCTGGCCAACATGGTAAAACCCCATCACTACTAAAAATACAAAAATTAGCCAGGCGTGGTGGTGCACGCCTGTAATCCCAGCTACTCAGGAGGCTGAGGCAGTAGTCGCTTGAACCCGGGAGGCAGAGAATGCAGTGAGCCGAGATCATGCCATTGCACTCCAGCCTGGGTAACAGAGCAAGACTCTGTCTGAAAAATCAATCAATCAATCAATCAATCAATCAATCAATCATGGCAGGAAACATAATAAGCCCTCTTTTTTTTTTTTTTTTTTGAGACGGAGTCTCACTCTGTTGCCCCAGCTACAGTACAGTGGCACTGTCTCAGCTCACTGCAACGTATGCTTCCTGGGTTCAAGTGATTCTCCCACCTTAGCCTCCTGAGTAGCTGGGACTACAGGTGCAGACCACCATGCCCGGCTAATTTTTTGTATTTTAGTAGAGATGGGGTTTCGCCATGTTGCCCAGGCTGGTCTTGAACTCCTGAGCTCAGGCAATACGCCCATATAGGCCTCCCAAAGTGCTAGGATTACAGGTGTGCGCCTCTATGCCCCGGCTCACCCAGAGAGAGACTGAAAGAAACGGAGAGAGAGAGAGAGAGAGAGAGAGAGAGAGAGAGAGAGAAAGAGAAATAACTCATTCCAGTGCCCAACACATAGTAGGTACTTAATACATGTTAGCTTTTTATTTGAGTGGCTCAAAGTCATGCTTTAACCAGCCATACTACATGGCCTGCCCATCACAAAGACAAACAATTATTAACCCTTTAACATGCTACAGACAGGGAAAACCAATGTCTAGCAGAGAAAATGGACCCCCAAAAGGTTTCTAAGACAGAACAGCAATCAACCAATTAATGAGTGCTGTGTGGGCCAGGAGCACGGCACCACAGCTAAGGGGATTTGTTAGAAATGCAGAGTCCAAGGCCCCTCGTCTTGGGCCTCTGACCTTCTGAGTCAGTATCTCCATTTTTACAAGCTCCCCAGGTGATCGTGTACACATTAAAGTTTGAGAAACCCTCGTGTATAAGCCATGGATCTAGCATCTAGGTGGGGAGTCAAGACCGCCACAGACAGCAACTGTGAACAATACTAGAGAATATGTAATTGAGACACATAGATTTTGACAATAAATACTCTAAAACTTTAAAGATAAGGCCTTGTGGTGAACCTAGAAAAGAGGGGAGATTTCGGTGATTTGGACAGAAAAGTGTGTGCAAAGAGCTTTGTATTAGGATAGCTTCTTAGGCAAGTTTCTTGATCTCCCTTCTGTTCTCTCTTTTTTTTTTTTTGAGAGGAAATCTCGCTCTGTCACCCAGGCTGGAGCGCAGTGGTGCGATCCAGCTCACTGCAAGCTCCGCCTCCCGGGTTCAAGTGATTCTCCTGCCTCAGCATCCTGAGTAGCTGGGATTACAAGTGCGTGCCACCACACCCAGCTGATTTTTGTATTTTTATTAGAGATGGGATTTCACCATGTTGGCCAGGCTGGTCTCAAACTCCTGACCTCAGGTGATCCGCCCACCTCGGCCTCCCAAAGTGCTGAGATTACAGGCATGAGCCACCGCACCTGCCTGTTCTCTTGTTAAATCAGAGATTAAACTGTAACATAATGGACACTCTAGAATTCTAGAAACAGGATGATGAAAATGTGGTGGGATGAGTACCTGTCCCACCTGTGGGCACCTATGGGCCTGGATAAGTGAGAAATCCCACCTAAGTAGAGGAGTAGAGGGGGCCGCTGGAAAGTCCCAGTCAACAAGACAACAATGTTAACAACTGAACTCAAGCACTTCCCATGGCCTGTTGAATGTTTTCTGTGGAAACTGGTCCAGATGCCCATGCACACGACACCTGATAGAAACTGGGAGGTATTTTAGCCCCTTAGTGCAGAGTCTGCAATCACAGGTCTCAGTGGTAATCGAAAAGTGATCAAGAAAAGCCTTTGCTGGCCTTCCTGGACTTGCCTTCTTGCCTGCAGAAACCTAAAGTGCCTGCCAGTCCTTCCTCTATCTGATCTGGCCAAATTTCCCATCTTTGTCCTTACTTTCTTTGTCTATAGCTCCCTGTGACCTTTAGGATAAGTCTTTAAAAGTATTAAAACATCTACATTGTAGTGAAGCTCACCATCTATTGGTAATAGATTTCTTTGCAAATGGGCCCTTTCACACATTAGCTAGGATGCAAACTCCACTGCCCACCAGCTCTTTAATCCTCTCTACCTTGGTATACTGCGTTTCTTGCAATTTGAATTTATATAACTGTAACTTCTATTTCAGGACAATGAAAAATGCACCTGCTATTTGCCTGAGGGACCACAGACACGTGGAAAGTTTAACAGTAGCGGCCCACAACATGTACCACTGGCAGCTGGACTTTCACTGAATTCCTACACTGCAACCAAAGGTCAAGACAATGGTGAATCATGGAAAGACTTCAACTTTGAAAGCCTTACAAACAAAAGAGAGAGGATGCGTTCGTTCAAAATATTGGCTTTTCTTTCCAACAATTTTTCCATTTTACACTAGAAGCTCCTTTTCAAACACTGCACAAAACAGTCGCAAACCAACAGTTATGAATTCCCTTGCTTTAATATCCATTTCCCTTTGGCCGTCTCATGTGAATCAAATTTCCAACAGCAAAAACAGAGTGATGTTTGCCTTTCTGAGTTCCAGTGCACTGCTTTGGGATACTGAGGCTCCGTCACCCTATGACCCACAAAGATGAATGATCAGAAAATCAGAGTAAAGGTTTAAAATACTCCCATCTTGTGGCAGTTTTGAAATATGGCAGCCTGAATATGACAGCCCTGACTTATCAGTCCTTATTGTTCATTTGTCCCTCTGCTGTAGACAAGATTCCAGTAAAGTCAACAAACCTGGATGGAGAAAGTTCTAAAACCATCAAGGAAGTGGAAAACTTGTAAACTAAAATCTACAAAACACTAAGCTGGGTGCAGTGGCTCTTGACCAAGCACTTTGGGAGGCTGAGGTAAGAGGATCCCCTGAGGCCAGAAGTTAGAGACCAGCCTGGGCAACAGAGCAAGACCCTGTCTCTACAAAAAATAAAAATTAGCTGAGCGTGGTGGTGCATACCTGTTGTCTCAGCTACTCAGGAGGCTGAGGCAGGAGGATAGCTTGAGCCCAGGAGTTCAAGGCTGCTGTGAGCTATAATCGTGCCACTGTACTCCAGTCTAGGGGAGAGAGCAAGGTCCTGTCTCTGAAAAAAAAAAAAAAAAATACAATTAAAAAGAAAAGCACCACTGGTTATTGCCACCACAACCAGCAGCTAGTCATGGGTCCCTCCAGTTTTTTACCAGCTGTCATCATAATGTGTCTGTTTTCGTTTTTACATTGCTTCTACACATTTTCCATGCTTCTACAAGGTCTCTATTGTCAAACGGATTGTCAGGCATCTGAGGACACCATCAATTTATTTATTTATTTATTTATTTATTTATGTATTTATGTTTGAGACAGAGTCTCACTCTGTCACCCAGGCTGGAGTGCAGTGGTGCTTTCTTAGCTCACTGCAACCTCCGCCTCCCAGGTTCAAGTAATTCTACTGCCTCAGCCTCTGGAGTAGCTGGGACTTCAGGCATACATCACCACACCTGGCTAATTTTTGGCTGGTCTTTAACCTTGGCTAATTTGACGGGGTTTCACCATGTTGGCCAGGGTGGTCTCAAACTCCTGACCTCAGGTGATCTGCTTGCCTCAGCCTCCCAAAGTGCTGGGATTACAGGTGTGAGCCACAGCACCCAGACAATTTTTATTAAATTTTTTTCAAATATTTGTTTTATGTTCCACTTAGACCTTAATCTGTTTTTGTTTTCACCTAATATATAGTGTTATATGTTTCTCATGTGAAAAATTTAAAAATTTAAAAATGTCAGCTGGGCATGGTGACTCACACCTGTAATCCCAGCACTTTGGGAGGCTGAGGTGGGAAGATTGCTTATCTCAAAAAAATAAAAATAAAAAAAGTTGAAAAATGGACTTGTCTTGAAAACAAACAAAAAATCCTTTAGAATATTATAGGAGCTCTTGAACTTTACTACTCAGAAGTTTTTACTTTACTTTTAGTAGTCTTTTATCAAATGTTCAAAAAGCTCAAAGCACCATGACCTACCTAGTCTTTAGTCTATCCAGCAGGTTTTCCTGTGGTTAGTCTCATCCTGGTCAAATTTTGAATAATTTAAAACAAAGCTACAAAAAAAAAAAAAAAAAATTCCTCTGAAGCCCTGCACTTAAAATCTGAAGTGTTTTTACCTCATAAAACCTAACATTATTCCATTCTCTGAGTCCTGGTACCTTTGTACCTGGTACCTTCAGGTCTTTTAGCCTCTGTGGTGACTACTGAATAACGATCAGTTTACATGGCCATTTTCCGCACTAGACTCTGAGCACCTCAAGGGCGGGTGCACTTGTTAACCTTTGTACCTCTGGCTCCTAGCCCAGAGCCTGGCTGAATGAATTGTGGTCAATATTATAAGGTTTAGCGTTTATTTATCTCTGACATTTTCCTGTGGCCACCTGTATTCTCTCCACCATCTCAGGACAACGAACCCAAGGGCAGACACCACCATTTATACTTCTATTATAATTTTTATTGATTATGAATTAGGAAAAGTGCTACCTTCGCCTCCAGGAGGACAAGGTTCTCACATCCAAAGAGCGGAAAAGCATGACTAAGAGGCCTAGCAAACTAATCTTTAGATACCTATTCAGGTGTCCCTGACAGGCCATGAAATTATCCTGGTCTCACAGGCCCAAAAGCCTCAAAAGAAGTGAATTGGAAAACTTTTTAGAGAGCGTCCCCAAATCATGGACTTCCTTATCTTCTTTTTCCTTCTTCCATTCATACTAAAGCATGTTGCTTTAAACTACAAGTTCTTTGCTTAAATTTTTATTTCCTAGTTTTTCCAAATATATAATTAACATACAAAATATGTTTTAATGGAGACATAGGTAGAAAGAGAGAGGAAAAAAGAAAGAGAGAGAGAGAGAGATATCAATCCTATAAATCTGATGTTTGGTGAATTTACTGGAAATAAAAGGAGTAAGTTGGAGAATAATCCAATTCTTGTTATCTGATAAAAATGGAATATATTCTATTCAATATAAACTACTGTCAAAACTCTTCAAGGATATTACATGGGGACATGGGGCAAGTGTATTAAGACTTTTGACAAGCAGTTATAGTCAATTCCACAATTCCTTGACAGGAAGTTGTGTCTGCCAGATTGTTTCTAAAGAAAGGTCATGATTTGGAATGTGGTTGTTAATTGTTTTCACATTAATCTTCCCAAGCTCTTGTAATAATGGACAAAGTTTATTAACTTTATTACCTTCTGCATTTTGTGGAGAGAAAACACCAGCTCAAGTCTGCGTAATGAATGTAGAGTTAAGGTAAGACAAGGACTCTTGATGGCCATCTTACTGCTCCACTTGAGGGAGAAGTGTGAAAAGGAGTCAATTAATAATATTCCACCAGGTGCAGTGGCTCAGGCCTGTAATCTGAGCACTTAGGAAGGCCAAGATGGGAGAATCACTTGAATCCAGGAGTTTGAGACTAGCCTGGTCAACATACCGAGACCCCATTTCTGTTTTATAAAAAAAATTTTAAAAAAATTAAAAAACACAACAACAGCAATAAGAAAACAACGTTCACCTCAGCAGTCCTCCTTTTTTTTTTTTTTCTTTTTTCTCAGAGACAGGGTCTCACTATGTTGGCCAGGTTGGTCTCAAACTCCTGGCCCCAAGCAATCCTCCTGCCTCAGCCTCCCAAAGTACTAGGATTATAGGCAAGAGCCACCGTACCCAGCCCAGTTCTCCATCATGATTGCACACTGGAATCACTTGGGAAACTTTAAAAAAACACTGCTGGCTGGGCACAGTGCTCATGCCTGTAATCCCAGCACTTTGGGAGGCTGAGGTGGGTGGATCATCTGAGGTCAGGAGTTCAAGACCAGCCTGGCCAACATAATGAAACCCCATCTCTATTAAAAATACAAAAAATTAGCTGTGCATGGTGGCGGGCACCTATAATCTCAGCTACTCGGGAGGCTAAGGCAAGAGAATCATTTGAACCTGGGAGGCAGATGTTGCAGTAAGCTCAGATCACGCCATTGCACTCCAGCCTGGGCAACAAGAGCAGAACTCCATCTCAAAAACAAAACAAAACAAAACAAAACACTGCTGCCCCCCACTCCCAGAGTCTGCTGTAATTGGTCTAGAAGACAGCATTTTCAAAGTTCCTTGGGTGATTTTCATGTATAGGCAGGTTGAGATTCACTGTCCTTTAAGGCCCCAACACACACTTTGCCCAACTTAATATGACTTATTTAAGATCATCAATTGCTAACTGTCCTCTTGAAGTAATTTTCAGATAATCTACTTTTGTGCTAACTGCTCTGAGTGAAAGGACACCTTACCTTGTTTCTTACTACTTAGGGACCAACACAAGGTCAATATTCCTTGACCTTGAGGGTCAATATTTAAATATTAACTATTAACAATATTTAACTATTTATTCATTAATATTTATCTTTTTAACTATTCTATTAATATTTAACTATTCCATTAATATTTAACTATTCCATTAATATTTATCCTAATCAAAAAGCCACTTTAAAAATGAGTATTTCAACAAGTTATTTATATATTATAGCTTAATTCCTTCTACCTCTCTACTTAACTACTTAATTCCTTGCAAAATGTCTCGTTTTCTTGATCCTGAAAAGAATTTCTAATTGCCTGAGCTATAGGTAAGGTTAAAGATACTCAGCTAGGATCTGTTATGCTAAATGTGAAATCGGCTATGTCTAGTCACACAGAACTCATCTAATTTCATTCTCCTCAACACTTGGTGCTAACTAAATGAAAACCTGATGGCTAAAAGGTAGCTGTAGCTCTTCTTTTTTAAAATCGGCTCTAGTTCCTCTTTATCTGAATCTTCATTTCACTGGACGTACCTGAGGCACAGGCATTTTTATCAAATACTTTGGTCAAAATCAACCTGCATACATGAACATTACTGATATGATGGCAAAGAACACAAACCAAACTGGTAAACGAACAGGTGAAACCAGTCTTTTAAAATAAGTAATTGTTTCTACAGGAATCTAGAATTGTAGGTACTGTAATTCAAAACCAAGCACTTACATTTTCTAGGAGGCAAACAGCAGCAGGATTCCCACAAAATGCTCTTGCTGTGAATGCATCTGCTATGAAAATAGGAAGCTTCATTTTCCTTGCAAGCTGTTTTTGCAAGTTCTCAAAATTGCTGGTAGCCTGCTTTATGTCTTCTTCTTGGGAAAAAAAAAAATCAAAAAGTTAATGTTTTACTTGGTGTCCAGACGCAAAGAACAGTTCCCAGACACAAAGTCAAACAATTATTCAAACATACTATATTTAAAGTCATATAATCCCCTAACTTCTTTTTTTTTTGAGACGAAGTCTTTCTCTGTTGCCCAAGCAGGAGTGCCGTAGCACTGATCTCGGCTCACTGAAACCTCTGCCTCCCCAGTTCAAGCGATTTTCCTGCCTCAGCCTCTCGAGTAGCTGGAATTACAGGCACCCGCCACCACATCTGGCTAATTTCTGTGCTTTTAGTAGCATCAAGGTTTCACAGTGTAGGCCAGGCTGGTCACA
The DNA here is from genome assembly GCF_003255815.1 of Theropithecus gelada. Taxonomy (NCBI): domain Eukaryota; kingdom Metazoa; phylum Chordata; class Mammalia; order Primates; family Cercopithecidae; genus Theropithecus; species Theropithecus gelada. Next base: position 65,828,133 of record NC_037677.1, on the reverse strand, counting down.
AACTCCTGACCTCAGGTGATCTGCCCTCCTCGGCCTCCAAAAGTGCTGAGATTACAGGCGTGAGTCACTGTGCCCAGCCAATCCCCTAACTTTTTAAAACCTCTAAAATGAAATTCATTTTAAAATACTGGCTAAATTGATTTTTTTCCCATATTTTGTATTGACTTTTCGTATTATACATAGAACTTAGCCGCACAATCATAGTCTTTCTTAGAGCAGCCAGAACTAGCTTAGGCTCTGTTTTTAATGAAGTCCATGAAACGTCCAAGAGGCATGTATGTTGCTTACAGTCTCCCAATGAATATTATTACCCTTTTTTAAAATAATGCATTTTTTAATTTAAAAATATGCTCATTATAATACACTTGGAAAATAAAGACCCATAAGTGCACAAATTAGCAATAACATTATGAATGTTCTGGATGTATAGCTTTTATCAGAATTTTTATCCACTTAACAGTAAATTGCCCCTCTGTATTCACAGGGGATAGATCCCAGGACCCCCTGAGGATACCATAGTCCCACAGATGCTCAAGTCCCTTATATAAAATAGCATAATTGGAGGGCCATTCCAATACAATTGGAAAATACTGTATAGCATGAGTATTTTCCAAAGACACCAAATGCTTCAAAAACATCATTTTAATCATTTACAATATGTTTATGGATATGCTCTAAGTTGTCCACCCATATCCCTTTGGCTGAATATTTAAGTTGTTTCTAATTTTTCACTTATAAAGATAATGCAGTGATCAAACCTGCTGAATGTAAATTTTGTTCTGTGTTCCTGATTATTTTATATATATTCCTAAAAGTGAAATCCCTGGGTCAAAGTGTACAGATGTTTTAACTTAAACAGTTAAATTTATCTGCAGAAAAAGTATACCAATTTAGACAGTATATGAGAGTGTCTGACTAACTGCTAATCTGATAGCTTTTTTTTTTTTTTTTTTTTTTTTTGAGATGGAGTCGCGCTCTGTCACCCAGGCTAGAGTGCAATGGCGCGATCTCCACTCACTGCAAGCTCCGCCTCCTCCCGGGTTAACGCCATTCTCCTGCCTCAGCCTCCCTAGAAGCTGGGAGTACAGGCGCCTGCCACCACGCCCAGCTAAATTTTTTTGTATTTAGAGATGGGGTTTCACCGTGTTCGTCAGGATGGTCTCGATCTCCTGACCTCGTGATCCGCCCGCCTTGGCCTCCCAAAGTGCTGGGATCACAGGCGTGAGCCATGGCACCTGGCCAATCTGATAGATTTTAAAATACCTTGTTTTCATTTGCATTTCTTAGATTATTCTTTTGTTTTGTTTTGTTTTGAGACAGAGTCTTACTCTGTCACCCAGGCTGGATTGCAGTGGCACAATCTCCATTCACTGCAACCTCTGCCTCCTGGGTTCAAGCGATTCTCCTGCTTCAACCTTCCAAGTAGCTGGGATTACAGGCATGTGCCACCATGCCTGGCTAATCTTTTGGTATTTTTTGTAGAGACGAGGTTTTGCCATGTTGGCCAGGGTGGTCTAGAACTCCTGACTTAAGTGATCCTCCCACCTAGGCCTCCCAAAGTGCTGGGATTACAGGCGTGCCCCACTGCATCTGGCCTGCATGGGGCGTGTGTGTGTGTGTGTGTGTGTGTTGAGACCATTCTCTTGAATTTTAATCTTGGTTCCATGTGCCATGTAAATGTAGGAAAATCTCTTGTCCAAATAGCTTAGTCATTAAACCTGCCTATGGATGTTCCTGCGGAGAGTGAGACATATTTGTCCCTCTGTAATAGTCTTAGTTTGTTTACAGTTTTCCTGTCACTGCAAATTCCTGTTATTCTGTAGCTGTTAGCACAAAAGAGCCCACTTCACAGCCGGGAGCGGTGGCTCACGCCTGTAATCCCAGCACTTTGGGAGGCCGAGGCAGGCAGATCACTTGAGGTCAGGAGTTCGAGACCAGCCTGGCCAATGTGGTGAAACCCATCTCTACCAAAAATATTAAAAAATTAGCCAGGTGTGGTGGCTCATGCCTATAACCTCAGCTACTTGGGAGGCCAAGGCAGGAGAACTGCTTGAACTTGGGAGGCGGAAGTAGTTGCAGTGAGCTGAGATCATGCCACTATACTCCAGCCTGGACAATAGAGTGAGATTCTGTCTCAAAAAAAAAAAAAAAAAAGGAACCCACTTCACTATTGCTTATGACTTCCGCCTCAAAACTAGGCTACTCATTAATAAATATCAGTTGAGTTCTTTGAAAAAAATAAATATTGGCCAGGCATGGTGGCTTATGCCTGTAATCCCAGCACTTTGGGAGGCTGAGGCAGGCGGATCATGAGGTCAGGAGATCAAGACCATCCTGGCCAACATGGTGAAACCCCGTCTCTACTAAAAATACAAAAATTAGCTGGGCATGGTGGTGCATGCCTGTAATCCCAGCTACTAGGGAGGCTGAGGCAGGAGAATCACTTGAACAGGGAGTTGGAGGTTGCAGTGAGCCGAGATCACGCCACTGCACTCCAGCCTGGTGACAGAACGAGACTCCGTCTCAAGAAAAAGGAAAGAAAAAGAAAATATAAATATGTAGGCCAGGCAAGGTGGCTCACACCTGTCATCCCAACACTTTGGGAGACTGAGGTGGGTGGATCACTTGAGGTCAGGAGTTTGAGACCAGCCTGGCCAACATGGTGAAACCCCATCTCTATTAAAAATACAAAAATTAGCCAGGCATGATAGCAGGCACCTGTAATCCCACCTACACAGGAGGCTGAGGCAAGAGAATCGCCTGAACCCGGGAGGCTGAGGTTGCAGTGAGCTGAGATTGTACCACTGCACTCCAGCCTAGGTGACAGAGAGAGACTCTGTCTCCAAAAAAAAAAAAAAAGAAAGAGAAAAAAAGAAAGAAAATACATTTAATAATAGAGTACTGGCATTCAAAGTGTATCCAAACACCATCTATTTTTTTTCAGTTGGTGAAAAGAAAATAAGTATCAAAAAGCATTACAAAGTGTAAGTAAGTTTTAGATCAAAATCTGAAAGAAAAATTTTCTTTTTACTTTATGGTTTCTTTTAATTAACAGATAAAATAATATTTATCATGTACAATATAATGTTTTTAAGTATATATATATATATATACACACACATTGTGAAATCGTTAAATCTAGCTAATTAAGAAATGTATCACCTCACATAATTATTATTTTTGTGATTAAAACACTTAACATCCACTCTCTGCAATTTTCAAGAATACAGCATATTGTCTTATTAACTATAGTCATGGTGCTATACGATAGATCTCTTGTACTTATTCCTCCTATCTACTGTAATTATGTATCCTTTGGCCAGATTTCCCCAACCACTCCCCTCCTCCAACCACCCCTGCCTCTGACAACCACCATTCTACTCTCTACTTCTATGATGTCAACTTTCTTAGATTCCTCAATGAGTGAGATTATGCAGTATTTGTCTTTCTGCATTTGGCTTACTTCACTTAGCATAATGCCTTCCAGGTTCACCCATGTTGATGCAAATGATGAGATTTTCTTCTTTTTATGGCTGAATAATATTCTATTGCATAAATATAGACACTCCTCTACTTCTGATGGGGTTACATCTCAACAAATCCATTGTAAGTTAAAAATATCATAAATTGAAAATGCATTTAATATACCCAACCTACCAAACAATATAGCTTAGCCTAGCCCACCTTAAACATGCTTAGAACACTTAAATTGGTTTTCAGTTGGGCAATCATCTAACACAAAGCCTATTTTATAATAAAGTGCTGAATATCTCATGTAATTTATTGAATACTGAAAATAAAAAGCAAAATGGTTGTATGGGTACACACCATTAACATATACCGCTGAAAGCACACTGGACTTTCAGTGTGCTTTCAGTTTGAAGCACTGAACTAAAATTGGCCAGGCGCGGTGGCTCACGCCTATAATACCGGCACTTTGGGAGACCGAGGCAGATGGATCACCTGAGGTCAGGAGTTCCAGATTAGCCTGGCCAACATGGTGAAACCCCGTCCTTCTAAACAGTAGTTACTGAGTTTCTTTCTGTTATTGAGTTTCTTTATTTTCTCTCTTTCTTTTTTCTTTATCTTTTTTTTTTTTTTTTTTTTTTTTTGAGATGGAGTCTCGCTCTCTCCCCCAGGCTGGAGTGCGGTGGCCCAATCTCGGTTCACTGCAAGCTCCACCTCCCGGGCTCATGCCAGTCTCCTGCCTCAGCCTCCCGAGTAGCTGGGACTACAGGCGCCCGCCACCACGCCTGCCTATTTTTTTTTGTATTTTTAGTAGAGACGGGGTTTCACCATGTTAGCCAGGATGGTCTCGATCTCCTGACCCCATGATCTGCCCACCTCGGCCGCCCAAAGTGCTGGATTACAGGCGTGAGCCACCAGGCCCAGCTGTTTTTTTTAGACAGGGTCTCACTCTGTCACCCAGGCTGGAGTGCAGTGGTGCAATCAATCATAGTTCACTGCAGCCTCGACCTCCCCAGGCTCAGGTGATTCTCCCACCTCAGCCTCCTGAGTAGCTGGACTACAGGCATGCACCATCACGCCTGACTGATTTTTATATTTATTGTAGAGAGGGGGTCTCGCCATGTTGCCCAGGCTGGTCTCAAACTCCTGGGCTCAAGCGATCTGCCTGCTTTGGCCTGCCAAAGTGCTAGGATTACAGGCATGAGCCAACATGCCTGGCTGAGTTTCTTATATTTTTTGAATATTAATCCCTTATCAGATGTATAATTTGCAAATATTTTCTCCCATTCCATACTTTGTCTCTTCATTCTGTTGATTGTTTCCTTTGCTGTACAGAAGCTTTTTAGTTTAATGTAATCCCATTTGTCTACTTTTTGTTTTGTTGCCTGAAGAAAATTAACTTCTAAATTAGTTTCACCTAGCTACTAATATAGATCTATTCAAATACTATATATGTAGTGTTCAACTACTTTGTGTTTACTTTTATGCATACTTCCTGGACGTCACAGAAGCTCTGAACACCACCTTTGTTAAAATGTTCATAGGTTAGTTCTGAATTCCTCAACCGGATTTATGTTCAAACACCTGATGTTTGGGAATTTTTTCACTTTTCTGCTAAAATTTAGGATTCTCATATTATCATCATGATTTACCATTTACCAAACAAATTTTATGAAAACACTTTGGTGTTAAGATCCACATTCTTGCTCCTCAAAAGCTCAAGGGCCTGGAAGGGACTTCAGAAAATAGATTATAAATTGATATTAAGATGCTTTCTAAATAAGAAAACATGGTTCAGTACTTTGTTTGTAGTGGTAAAACCTTTACCACATGCCAAAAAAAGACAACAACAACAACAACAAAAAAGCCCTTTTCCATATGCCACAAATTGTTTAGGTTCTTTCTGCTGCTCTATTAAGGAAGCTGTACTTAACAATCAAATTGAACTGGAGGTTTATATTTTAAACTTAATTTGTATTTTTATTTTTACTTATTTATTTATTTGTGGAGACAAAGTCTCACCCTGTCACCCAGGCTGGAGTGCAGGGGCACAATCTTGGCTCACTGCAACCTCTGCCTCCCAGGTTCAAGCGATTCTCCTGCCTCAGCCTCCCAAGTAGCTGGGATTACAGGCGTGCACCACTGCGCCCAGCTAATTTTTGTATTTTTAGTAGAGATGGGGTTTCACTATGTTGGCCAGGCTGGTCTCAAACTCCTTACCTCAGGTGATCCATCCACCTCAGCCTCCCAAAGTGCTGGGATTACAGGCGTGAGCCACCATACCCAGCCTAAACTTAGAATTTGCAGTTTCACAGTTAAAGACTTATGAATCTTTTTATAAAGCACTGGTGGAGTTTTGCTCTATCTTGAAATTAATGAGGAAAACTGGGTCCACATATTCTTTAGGAAAAGACATTATCTGTCACTCTTCCCCTAGTTGATCCTCTCTCCCCAACTACATGATAGCCTTGAGAACCACCATCCTGCAATCACCTGATAGCTACTAGAAGGGACAGGATGTGGTTGAAGTCTCTTCAAAGCTGCATTCATAGAGAATTGTCATTTGACTCATCTGGTAGTTTCCTGGAAGACCCTCACTAACAAGGTTTGCCTTTTTTTTTTTTTTTTGAGACAGAATCTCACTCTGTCACCCGGGCTGGAGTGCAGTGGCGCGATCTCGGCTCACTGCAACCTCTGCCTGCCAGGTTCAAGCGATTCTTCTGCCTCAGCCTCCTAAGTAGCTGGGATTACAGGAGCGCGACACCACACCAGGTTGATTTTTGTATTATTTTTAATTTAAATTAATTTATTTATTTGAGACAGAGTCTCACTCTGTTGCCCAGGATGGAATGCAATGGTACGGTCTTGGTTCACTGCAACCTCCACCTCCCGGGTTCAAGCGATTTTCCTGCCTCAACCTCCCAAGTAGTTGGGATTACAGGCACCTGCCACCATGCCCAGCTAGTTTTTGTACTTTTAGTTGAGACGGGGTTTTGCCATGTTGGTCAGGCTGGTCTCGAACTCCTGACCTCAGGTGATCCACCTGCCTCGGCCTCCCAAAGTGCTGGGATCACAGGCGTGAGCCACTACGCCCAGTTGTGGCTTATCTTTATTGACCTGAGTCAAAGCTCACCCAACACAAACAGCCTCTCCTCCAGGGTTGTTTGTCAAAAACAAACAGCAACTGTGTAATAGCACCATGGCTGCCTAAGTCAGTGGATAATAGCTAAGGCAAATGATAGGCTAATCAAAAGTTGATAAGAAATAGCAAGGGAATGAGATGTCCAGAAGGGGTTTTGAAAAGCTCTGATGGCCAGGCATGGTGGCTTGCACCTGTAATCCTAGCACTTTGGGAGGCCTAGAAGGGTGCATGACTTGAGGTCAGGAGTTCAAGACCAGCCTGGCCAACATGGTGAAACCCCGTCTCTACTAAAAATACAAAAATCAGCTGAGCATGGTGGTGTGTGCCTGTTATTCCAGCTACTCGGGAGGTTGAGGCATGAGAACTGGTTGAGCCCAGGAGGCGGGGGTTGCAGTGACCTGAGATCACACCACTGCACTCCAGCCTGGGCAGTGACAGAGTAAGACCCTGTCGCATGAAAAACAAAAAAACAAAAAGTTTAGAGATTCGTTGCACAATGATATGAATATACTTATTACCATTGAGTTTAACTTCAAAATGGTTAAGAGGGTAAATATAATGTTATGTAGTTTTTACCACAATAAAAAAATAAAGTAAATAAAGAGCACCAGTAGACCAGACAAGGTGGCTAGTGCCCATAATCCCAGCCCTTTGGGAGAAAGGTGAGAGAACTGCTTGAGGCCAGAAGTTCAAAACCAGTCTAGGAAACACAGCAAGACCCTGCCTTTATTTAAAAAAAAAAAAAAAAAAGCCAGGGAGGGTGGCATGAAAGGTTGAGGCTGGAGGTTCCCTTGAGCTCAGGAGTTGGAGGCTGCAGTGAGATATGATCATGCCACTGCATTGTAGCCTTGGTAACAGAGTGAAATCCTGTCTCAAAAAAAAAAAAAAAAAAAAAGACAACTGTATAAAGCAATAGTCATAAATCTGTATTGATGCCCATAAAATGTAAAAAGATATATTTGAATGGCAAGAAAATCACAAACAGGTGAGGTGGGAATGGAGCTATATAAGTGCAGTTTTTTAATACTATTAAGTTTCTGTTAATCTAAACTAGATTATTATAAACTTAAATGTTAAATATAATTCTCCAGGCAACCGTTAGAAAATGACTCAAAATATATAGAAAATGAAGTGAGTTGGGTACAGTGGCTCACATCTATAACCCCAACACTGTGGGAGGATGAGGCAAGAGGACTGCTTGAGTCCAGAAGTTCACAGCTGCAGTGAGGTATGATCATATCACTGTACTCCAGCCTAAGCAACAGAGTGAGACTTTGTCTCAAAGAAGAAGAAAGAAAGAGGAAAGAAGAAATGGAGGAAGGAAGGAAGGAAGGAAGGAAGGAAGGAAGGAAGGAAGGAAGGAAGGAAGGAAGGAAGGAAGGAAAGGAGGGAGGGAAGGAGGGAGGGAGGGAGGGAGGAGAAGGAAAGAGAAATAACAATAGTACACAAGAAAATATCTAGTTGGGACTAAACAGATGGAGAGTGGAAAAAAATAGGATGAAAATATCAAGTTACCTTAAAAAAGGCAGTAATGCAGGAGTAAAAGGAACAACAAAGACATGAGACATATATAAAACAAACATCAAAATAGCAGTCAGGAACTCTACCTTATCAGTAATTACGTTTAAGTGCTTAAACTCTCCAAACAAAGGGCAAAGATCAGTACACTGCATTTTAAAAAATCTAATTTGCTGGGCATAGTGACTCAGGCCTGTAATCCCAGCACTTTGGGAGGCCAAGGCAGGTAGACTGCTTGAGGCCAGGAGTTCGAGACCAGTCTGGCCAACATGGTGAAACCCCGTCTCTATTAAAAATACAAAAATTGGCCAGGCGCGGTGGCTCATGCCTGTAATGCCAGCACTCTGGGAGGCCGAGGCGGGTGGATCACGAGGTCAGGAAATCGAGACCATCCTGGCTAACACAGTGAAACCCCGTCTCTACTCAAAATACAAACAAATTAGCCAGGCGTTCCGGCGGGCGCCTGTAGTCCCAGTTACTCGGGAGGCTGAGGCAGGAGAATGGCGTAAACCCGGGAGGCGGAGCTTGCAGTGAGCCGAGATGGCGCCATTGCACTCCAGCCTGGGAGACAACGAGACTCCGTCTCAAAAAAAAAAAAAAAAAAAAAAAAATTAGCCAGGTGTGGTGGTGTGTGCCAGTAAACCCAGCTACTCAGGAGGCTGAGGCAGGAGAATCACTTGAACCTGGGAGGCGGAGCTTGCAGTGAGTTGAAATCACAACGCTGCACTATGGCCTGGGTGACAGAGGAAGACTCCGTCTCAAAAAAAGAAAAAGACAAAACGAAACAAAAAACTAACTAAATGCTTTCCACAAGACACAAACTTCTTTATTTTTATTATTTATTTATTTATTTATTTTGAGATGGAGTCTCGCTCTGTCGCCCAGGCTGGAGTGCAGTGGCCAGATCTCGGCTCACTGCAAGCTCCGCCTCCCAGGTTTATGCCATTCTCCTGCCTCAGTCTCCCAAGTAGCTGGGACTACAGGCGCCCGCCACCTCGCCCGGCTAGTTTTTTGGATTTTTTAGTAGAGACGGGGTTTCACTGTGTTAGCCAGGATGGTCTCAACCTCCTGACCTCGTGATCCGCCCATCTTGGCCTCTCAAAGTGCTGGGATTACAGGCTCGAGCCACCGCGCCCAGCTATTTATTTATTTTTATGTATTTATTTATTTTGAGACGGAGTTTCGCTCTGGCTGCCCCGGCTGGAATGCAGTGGCGCAATCTCGGCTCACAGCAACCTCCGCCTCCAGGGTTCAAGCAATTCTCCTGCCTCAGCCTCTCAAGTAGCTGGGATTACAGGCATGTGGCATCATGCCTGGCTAATTTTGTACTTTTAGTAGCGACCAGGTTTCTCCATGTTGGTCAGGCTGGTCTCAAACTCCTGACCTCAGGTGATCTGCCCGCCTCAGCCTCCCAAAGTGCTGGGATTACAGGCGTGAGCCATTGTGCTCTATCTACCCCCTTTTTTTTTTTTTTTGAGACAGAGTCTTACTCTGTTGCCCAGGCTGGAGTGCAATGGCACGATCTCAGCTCACTGCAACCTCTGCCTCCCGTGTTTGAGCAATTCTCCTGCCTCAGCCTCCCGAGTAGCTGGGACTACAGGCACGCACCACTACGCCCAGCTAACTTTTGTACTTTTAGCAGAAATGGAGTTTCACTACGTTGGCCAGGCTGGTCTGGAACTCCTGACCTCAGGTGATCCACCCACTTTGGCCTCCCAAAGTGCTGGGATTACAGGCATGAGACACCGACCCCAGCCCCAACCCCTTTTAATATTTTTAGGTTTTTTTTCTTTTCTTTCTTCTTTTTCTTTTCCTTCTTTCTTCTTTTAGTATTTTTGATCAATGGTTGATTAACTCCACAGATACAGGATCCACAGGTACAGAGAACCGACTGTAGCTGGAGATTTCAATGCCTACTTTCAACAGTGGATGAAACAGCTAGACAGAAGATCATCAAGGAAACAGAAGACTTGAGTAACACTATAAACCAACTAGACCCAACAGACGCCTACAGAACACTCCACAACAACAGCAGACAACACTTCTCCTCAAGAGCACATGAAACATTCTCCAGAGTAGGCCATTTGTTAGCCCATAAAAGAAGTCTCAATAAATGTAAAGGGCTGAAATAATAAAAAGCATGTCCCTCAACCACAATAGAATGAAATTACGTAACAGATGGGAAAGGAAATTTGGGAAATTCAAAAAAATGTGGAAATTAAACAACATTCTCCAATAGTAAAAAGACCTGGAGCTTCCTGGAGACATGACTGATTGTAGCATAAGTGCAGGGAAAAGAGCAGGTGAGGCTGGAATCTCTTCTAGTACTAGAAAGCAAGCCAGTACTCAAAAAAATAAATAAAAAGGAATACAGGAGTCAACCTGGAAGAGCTCCCAATGGCCTAAGCAAGAACAATTTGAATAACAAAATAAGCAACATAGTATTGGACTATAACCCAAAGATAAAATTAATATCCATAACCCATACTCACATAAATGAAAGACTACATAAATAAATGGAGGAGAAGAGACAAACTTCCTTACAGAATTCCAAATAGCTTATCTAGCTAACTACCTAATCTCCTTTCCAGGAGATGGAGCTTAACTTCCCCTGGACCCTGAGTATGGGCTGCACTCAGTAAGTTGCTTCCAAATAACACAGTATGGAAAGACAGTAAAGAGTAACTTTACAGTGGAGAAACCTAGCAAACACTACCTCAGCCAGGTGATCAAGGTAAAGAGTCATGTTATTACCACGTGAAGAGGATGGCACTTTACCTCTTTGGTTTTCCTCCCAAGAATCTATAACCCATGTCTAATTCTGAGAAAAACATCAGAAAAACCCCAAATTGAAGGATATTCCACAAAATACCTGACCAACAGATGCTAAGGAGACATGATGATTAATGTAATGTGGTATCCTGGATGGGATCCTGGAACAGAAAAAGGACATTAGGGGAAAACTACTGAGCTCTACATAAAATTTGGAGTTTAGTTAATAGCAATGGATCAGAGCTGGGCATGGTGGCTCACAACTGTAATCCTAGCACTTCGGGAGGCTGAGGTAGAAGGATCACTGGAGTCCAGGAGTTCGAGACCAGGCTGGGCAACATACAGAGATCTCGTCTCGACAAAAAATTAAAAAAAAAAAAAAACAGGCTTGGTGGCACACACCTGCAGTCCCAGCTACTTGGGAGGCTAAGGCAGGAGGATTGCTTGAGCCTGGGAGGTCGAGGCTGCAATGAACCATGATTGTACCACTGCACTCCAGACTGGGTGACACAGTGAGACCCTGTCTCAAAAAAAAAAAAAAAAAAAAGGTAATGGACCAGTGTAATTTCATAACTTGTGACAAATGTAGCATAGCTACTACCATCAATGTAAGATTTGTTTTGTTTTGTTTTTTTTGAGACAGGGCCTCACTCTGTTGCCCAGGCTGGAGTGCAGCGGTAGAATCATAGCTCACTGCAACCTTGGACAGGCTCAAGTGAGCCTCTCCGTTAACTGGGACTAGAGGCACACACCACCACATCTGGCTAATTTAAAAAAAAAAAAAAAAAATTGTTAGCAGAAATGAGATCTCACTATGTTGCTCAGTCTGGTCTCAAACTCCTGGTCTCAAGCAATCCTCCCTCCTTGGCCTCCCAAAGTGCTGGGATTACAGGTGTGAGCCACTGTGCCAGCCAAATATAAGATGTTAACAGAGGAAACTGAGTGAGCCACATATAGGAACTCTATGTAATATCTTTGCAATTTTTCTGTAAATCTACAACTATTCCAAAATCTAAAATTTTTTTTTTTTTAAATGATCTGAGGCCTGCCAATAGCCATGGGAGTGAGTTTTTAAGCAGATCCTACCCTAGTTAACCCTTGAGATAACTGTAGGTCCAGCTGACGCTTTAATTATACCTTTATAAGAGACCCTAGGCTGGGCATGGGATGGCTCACACATGTAATCCTAGCACTTTGGGAGACCAAAGTGGGTGGATCACATGAGGTCAGGGGTTCAAGACCAGCTGGGCCAACATGGGGAAAACCCATCTCTACTAAAAATACAAAAATTAGCCAGGCTTCGTGGAGCACGCCTGTAATCCCAGCTACTCAGGAGGCTGAGGCAGGAGAACAGCTTGAATCCAGGAGGCAGAGGTTGCAGTGAGCTGAGATGGCACCACTGCACCCCAGCCTGAGGGACAGAGGGAGACTCCATCTCAAAAAAGAAGAAAAAGAGATCCTGGGCTAGAAGCATTCAGCTAAGCTGCCCCAAGATTTCTGACCCACAGAAATTGTGAAATAATAAAAGTTTGTTGTTTTAAGCTGTTAAGTTTTGGAGCAATTTGTTACACGGCAATAATAACTAATAGAGTATACTTCCTTTCACGTAGAATATTCAGAAGTATCCCCCACAAAAACAGTGGGACAATTTGCATTCCATTTGTTTGACAGTTATATTTTTCATTGTAAATAATAAATTCTCATTCTGGTTTTTACAACAGATTCCACAGCAAATTTACTTAGCCTAAGGCCATCCCAAAAAACTTATTTTGAAGTATAAAAGCAAAATATATGTCAATGAATGCCAAATCTACATTCCTATCCCAGATTAATTTCCTACTAGACACATTCACTCAGACAGTACATGGCATCTCAAAATCAACACACCCAATATTCCTGTATTTCCTATGTCAGTTACGATTCTCAGCATCCAACCCTAAGCCAAAAATAATTCATCCTTGACCTCTTTTTACTCACCCATGCACAGGCTCTCTACTCAAGCACTAAACCCTGCTGATAAATAGCTCCTAAATTTTTCTTTTTTCTTTCTTTCTTTTTTTTTTTTTTTTTGAGATGGAGCTGGGACTACAGGTATGCGCCACCATGCCTTGCTCTGTTGCCAGGCTAGAGTGCAGTGGTGCAATCTCAGCTCACTGCAACCTCTGCCTCCCGGGATCAAGCGATTCTCCTGCCTCAGCCTCCCAAGTAGCTGGGATAACAGGTGCCTGTATAACAGGTGCGTGCCACCATGCCCAGCTAATTTTTGTATTTTTTGTAGAGATGGGGTTTCACCATGTTGGCCAGGATGGTCTCGATCTCTTGACCTCGTGATCCGCCCGCCTTGGCCTCCCAAAGTGCTGGGATTACAGGTGTGAGCCACTGTGCCCAGCCAAATATTTCTTAAAGAGAGCCTCCTGTATCTATCCCTAATACCATTGCTCTAGTTTAAGTGCTTATCATCTCTACTGGTCCTTCTCCTAGTCTTCTCTCTTCTTACCCTCCCAGTATCTACCCTCCACACTTTATTTATTTATTTATTTATTTATTTATTTAGAGACAGGGTCTCACTTGCCCAGACTGGAGTGCAGTGGCACAATCTTGGCTCACTGTAGCCTCCGCTTATCATCTCTACTGGTCCTTCTCCTAGCCTTCTCTCTTCTTACCCTCCCAATATCTACCCTCCACACTTTCTTTCTTTCTTTATTTGGAGACAAGGGTCTCACCTGCTCAGACTGGAGTGCAGTGGCACAATCTCGGTTCACCGCAGCCTCCGCCTCACAGGCTCAAGCAATTCTCCTGTCTCAGCCTCCCAAACAGCTAGGATTACAGGCATGCGCCACTACTGCCCGGCTAATTTTTGTATTTTTAGTATAGACAGGGTTTCACCATGTTGGCCAGGCTGGTCTTGAACTCCTGACCTCAAATGATCCACCTGCCTTGGCCTCCCAAAGTGCTAGGATTACAGGTGTGAGCCATCACACCCGGCCAACTCTCCACACTTTAATCAGAACTATCTAATTAAAACACTACATTGGGTTAGGCACAGTTGCTCACGCCTGTAATCCCAGCACTTTGGGAGGCCGAGACAGGCAGATCACGAGGTCAGGAGTTCAAGACCAGCCTAGCCAACATGGTGAAATGCTGTTTCTACTGAAAATACAAAAATTAGCTGGGTGTGGTGGCAGGCACCTGTAATCCCAGCTACTCAGGAGGCTGAGGCAGGAGAATTGCTTGAACCTGGGAGGCGGAAGCTGCAGTGAGCCGAGATTGTGCCACTGCACTCCAGCCTGGATGACAAAGCAAGACTCCATCTCGGGGGAAAAAAACAAAACAAAACAAAACAAAAACCCACTACATTGGCCAGGCGTGGTGGCTCATGCCCATAATCCCAGCACTCTGTGTGGCCAAGGCAGGTGGATCACTTGAGGTGAGGAGTTTGAGACCAGCCTGGCCAACATGGTGAAACCCCGTGTCTACCTAAAGATACAAAAATTAGCCAGGCATGGTGGTGTATGCCTGTAATCCCTGCTACTCAGGAGGCTAAGGCAGGAGAATTACTTGAACCTGGGAGGCAAAGGTTGCAATGAGCTGAGATCATGCCACTGCACTCAAGCCTGGGAAACACAGTGAGACTCCATCTCAAAAACAATACAAAAAAAACCCCTCAAGCTCCATAGGGTAGCACACAAACTTCTCCAAGATCTGGTTCATATCTACTTCCTTATTTTACAATGTTTCATCTGCTTAGAGTCTCCACTTCTGCCAAGTTATTTTGTACATCCATGCCTTGGATCTTACTGCGTCCTCAACTGTAAATGCTTTTCCTATTTTTCATTGCCCAGCTAAATATTACTTATCCTCCAACACTTAGCTCAGGAGTTGTCTCCTTCAGAAAGCTTTCTCTGAAGCCCTAGACTGTGTGAATGGCCAGATTCTACACTCCCCAAATACTCTGTGCTTACCCTATTTTATCACTTGCTATAGTTTAATGTAATGAAATGTATCTGTATGCTCTTGAAAGTCAGGGACAGGTTCGCATTATGTACTTGCATTTTTTCTTTTTTTTTTTTTTTTTTTTTTAGCTCATCCAACATTATAGAATGTACTTGGTTTTTTATTTTGTTTTGTTTTTGTTTTTTGAGACAGAGTCTTGTTGTTGCAGAGGTTGGAGTGCAGTGGCACGATCTCAGCTCACTACAACCTCTGCCTCCCAAGTAGCTGGGCCTACAGGTGTGCAGCATCGTGCCCAGTTAATTATTTTTGTATTTTTAGTAGAGACGTGGTCTCACCATGTTGCCCAGGCTGATCTTGAACTCCTGACTTCAAGTGATCCGCCAGCTTCGGCCTCCTAGAGTGCTGGGATTACAGGCATGAGCCACTGTGCCAAGCTGTACTTGTAGTTTTTATGGATGGATGCAAACATATGCTGACCTACTAGGAATTCAGTAATGCTCTCAAATCAATTTCCATTTATTAATAACAGCTGCATCTGCCTATATTGGAAAATCAGCAGTACATTACATGTGAAATATTATTTATTCTGCCCATAGAATAGTTCATATGAGTTACAGATTTCACTGAAATAATTTCCTAGCTCCCAATATAGTTCTTAGGATACTGTACTTACTTTAAAAATTCTATTAAATTCACTGTTATTAAATGAGTTTAGCAGGAATGAACCAGATTCATTAACAATGCTCTGACAAACACAAATAAATAAAACAGCATGGAACTAGAATTAACATTATTTCAATTACTAATCTCCAATAACCTAACAACCCATTTTAGAGATTAAGAAACTGAGGTGGCCGGGCATGGTGGCTCATGCCTGTAATCCCAGCACTTTGGGAAGCCGAGGTGGGCAGATCACGAGGTCAAGAGATCAAGACCATCCCGGCCACATGGTGAAACCCCGTCTCTACCAAAACTATAAAAATTAGCTGGGTGTGGTGGCACATGCCTGTAATCCCAGCTACTCGGGAGGCTGAGGCAAGAGAATCGCTTGAACCAGGGAGTCGAGAGTTGCAGTAAGCCGAGATCGCGCCACTGGCAACAGAGCAAGACTCCACCTCAAAAAACAAAAAAAAAAAACTGGGGTTCAGAAAAGTTGACTGGTTCAGAATCAATTCACTGGTAGCTAGTGTCAGAACTGGGACTCCCTGATTACGAAGTCAAGTCTAAGTTTTGCCATTTACTTTTTTGGTAAACTTTGAAACATTACTTTATCTCCTGGTTTTTTCATTTCTTGGTCCATGAAACAATAACTTTGCAAGACTGCAGTGAAAATGAATTACTTACTGCCCCCAGTGTGACCATCGTTATTGTCTGTAGACTGAAAAACATAGGTATATGAATAACAAGAGCTATATTTTTATCTACCACCAAGAAGCTTAAAATCTGGTTGGGGCCAGGCGCTCTGGCTCACGCCTGTAATCCCAGCATTTTGGGGAGGCTGAGGCAGGTGGATCACGAGGTCAAGAGTTCAAGACCAGCCTGACCAACATGGTGAAACCCCATCTCTACTAAACATACAAATATTAGCTGGGCGTGGTCACGCATGCTTGTAATCCCAGCTACTCAGGAGGCTGAGGCAGGAGAATTGCTTGAACCCAGGAGGTGGAGGTTGCAGGGAGCCGAGATTATGCCACTGCACTCCAGCCTGGGCGACAGAGCAAGATTCCACCTCAAAAAAAAAAAAAAAAAATCACGTTGGGGGAAATGGTCTATTACCGTATTATCAATGCTGTATTTTCAAAGTTATTAATGTGCTTATGACATACGAAAAGCAGTGTAATAATTTGATTTCAATTATTTAAGTAGCTATCTTTTTAAGCCACTTTCCCTAGCCTTCACAGCAATTCACTGGAACAAAAAGAATGTTTATTTTCAAAAATTAGAGAAAAAATGTGTTTAGGTGCTTTCTTCCTTTTGAGTTTTCATTTGTTTACTTAGTATAATTATTAAGATTGAATAGGTCTTTTGGTTGCCAGATTCACAAAGAACACTTAGGTGACTCAGAGAAACAAAAAAATATCAAGAATATAAACTGTGTAATTCAGCCTTGTCTTGAGAAACAATGTTGAACCATAGTAAAGGAGATCAGTGTTTTCTAAAGACAATAGATATATAGGATGTAAACCAAAGAATAAGCATTTCACAGTCTTACACAAACTTAGTGTTTAAAAGGTATTAACTACCTTAATTAGATGAGATTTAGTGGATTTTGTTACATTTTTTAGCTTATTTGCTTTTCATATAGGCAAAAGATTATGATAATCCAGTTTTTATGGTACTTTACAATGCCATTGGGGATATGTGAACAAATATCTTAACCAAATTTTCGTTTATGTGCCTTCCCTCCCCCGCAAGGGTGTAATCTCTTTCCATTTCTCTTTCTTTTTTTCTCTCAGGCTCTGCACGGAATTTTCCTCTCCTCTTCAACCTGATGGTGTAACACATGATCACGTGTTCGTTGTCTTGTTTTCCTCTGGGTCGCATGGGTACTTCTATTTCCTTTTCCTTTTTCATCTTTTCTCTCATTATGGTCTCTAACAAGATCCTCTCCAGGGTCCCTCTGATCTCTGTGCTAACAGGAAAGCACTGGAATGATGGAAAGGAAGACAAAGAAAGTCCCAAAAGCAGCTGGGAGTCCTTGGTTCTAACCATCTCTATGGAAACAATTCCACAGAGATAGGTCTGGAAACAATTCTGTAGGGATCACTGGAGCAGTGGTGAGCCAGTCTCACCAAGCCTTATTTACAGGATACAACTTGCAAATGGGAATAGTTGACAAGATTTTGTTCTGTTGTTGTTGTTGTTTTAAGAGAAGTAGTAAAATAGGAAGCCAAATAAAATGTACATTTATGCCTATGTAGCGTTTTGTTTTTTGTTTTGAGACGGAGACTCGTTCTGTCACCCAGGCTGGAGTGCAGTGGCACGATCTCGGCTCACTGCAACCTCTGCCCCACCAGGTTCAAGCAATTCTTGTGCCTCAGTCTCCCAAGTAGCTGAGATTATAGGCATGTGCCACCATGCCCAGCTAATTTTTGTACTTTTAGTAGAGACAGAGTTTCACTATGTTGGTCAGGTTGGTCTCAAACTCCTGATCTCACGTGATCCACCTGCCTCAGCCTCCCAAAGTGCTGGGATTACAGGCATGAGCCACCACACCCAGCCTATATAGTGTATTTTTTAACTCAAAACTTACTACTGTAACAATAAAAAGGCAAAGGGAATGTGTAAACCAATTTCAAGTCCTTCCTGAGCATGCACATTGGCAAAGAGTGCCTAATCCAAAGAAATTATGGCAAGCAAGCAGCAGTTTGATAGTGAAAAATCATTCATGTCATTAGAATGATTTTCAGATTGTGACCCATAACCACACAAAATATGCGGCAGGAATGCCAACTTCAGTCAGGCAGTAAAACAAATTGAATTCAAGCAAGGAGTGAAGGAGATTACAGAATTCCATCTACCAAATCAGTTTGAAAGACCAAAAGGATAAAAATAGCCATGTAGGCCGGGCGCGGTGGCTCAAGCCTGTAATCCCAGCACTTTGGGAGGCCGAGGCGGGCGGATCACGAGGTCAGGAGATCGAGACCATCCTGGCTAACACGGTGAAACCCTGTCTCTACTAAAAAAAAATACAAAAAACTAGCCGGGCGAGGTGGCAGGCGCCTGTAGTCCCAGCTACTCGGGGGTGCTGAGGCAGGAGAATGGCGTAAACCCGGGAGGCGGAGCTTGCAGTGAGCTGAGATCTGGCCACTGCGCTCCAGCCTGGGCGATAGAGTGAGACTCCGTCTCAAAAAAAAAAAAAAAAAAAAAAAATAGCCATGTAACTTGAACCCAGGAGGACCAAGGGAAGAACTCCATCAGAATTGTGGGAGCTTAGAGTCTTATTAATACAGCAATTATTTTTTTAAAAGGAGGGAGAGGGGTTGGGACTCACAGTGTCAGTGATAATGGGACTATAACGTTTCAGGCCTGTTCAAAAAGTCTCCAGCCAATAAGCTAGTAACCACAGGTCTCCTGAAATGGTAACTCCAGTGTTAATTAGGTGACATAACCTCAATTTTCCAAAAATGATGTCTGTTTCCTTAAGTTATAGATATTTGTAACCTCACGAAGGTTCATAGTGTTTTAAGACCCTGGCCCTTGGGTAAAACCATATGGGCTCCAATTCTAGCTCTACCACTCAACTGTGTGACCCTGGGCAACTATTTTCACTTCTCTAGGACTTAGGCACTTCATCTATAAAATGAAGATACTTATTTTTCAGGGTTGTAAGAGTACAGTGAGTAGGTTATGCTACACACTGTACTCAATTTGCTGACTCTTTACAACCCTGAAAAATAAATATGAGCCATTGTTATCACAGCATCCTTGTTTGGTTTTCCATCTCTTTTAATTGTGATAACACTGTCCTTTCTGCCTTCCACTCAGTACTTTTAGGGAGTGGGCCATTGTGGGTATGTGAGCATCATGTTCTTACTGCCCCACACTCGTCTTAGGCAGGTTTGAGGATGAATTAAAGCCTTAAAATGTCTTACATCCTACACACTGCAGATCTCATGGGAGAAAAAATTATACATCCTCCTACGTTGCTAACACCTCTCACCCTACCTCCAACAGACTTCCCAATGTCTGTACCACAAAGTTCAAAGTCTTTTGGCCAGACATTGAAGACTATCTACAATCTAGCTTCACCCACATTTCTAACATTACGCCATCTTCCTGACGCTTTGCACTGGAACTTGCACTGATTTTTTTTGTGTGTGGGAGGGTGTGGGACGGAGTCTCGCTCGGTCACCAAGGCTGGAGTGCAGTGGTGCGATCTCGGCTCACTACAAGCTCCACCTCCTGGGTCCACTCCATTCTCCTGCCTCAGCCTCCTGAGTAGCTGAGACTACAGGGGCAAGCCACCTACGCTCGGCTAATTTTTTTTTTTTTTTTTTCAGTAGAGACAGGATTTCACCGTGTTAGCCAGGATGAACTTGCACTGATCTCTTTCCCAGGCTTCCCCTTAACTCTTCGCGCAGAAATTCGGGTTTTTTTGTTGTTGTTGTTTTTCAGACAAGGTCGCCCAGGCTGGAGCGCACTAGTGCAATCACGACTCACTGCAGCCTCAACCTCCAGGGCACAAACCATCCTCTTGCCCAGCCTCCCGAGTAGCTGGGACTACTCGGGAGCCCCATCTACTCCCGTGCGCTGCCATCACGCCCAGCTAATCTTTGTATTTTTTGTAGAGACAGCGACTCACTATGTTGCCCAGGCTGGTCTCCAACCCTTAGGCTCAAGCGATCCTCCCGCCTCGGCCTCTCAAAGGCGTGAGCCACCGCGGCCGGCCTTTTTTGGAACTTAAAAAAAAGGCCATAATGTGTCAAACCTTAGTGGCATGACTGCAAAACCAAAATGTACTTATTAGGTGTCACTTGGAAGCGCAATTTTCAACAATGCAAAACTATAGAAAACAACCCAACGTCGGCCTCCACAGGCTAATCAGTCCCCGAGGCACTGACGGCGGGAGAGATGAAAACGCGAAGGCCAGAGGAGAAAGAGAGGAAGGATTTGCAGAGAGAACGGAAACGTGGACAGGAATTCACCCAAGAAACCCGGGTCCCGCGCGGCGCACCGGGACGAAGCGCGCTGGGGGACGGCCAGCAGCTCCGGGCCAGAAGGAGGCGGACACCCAGCCCGAGAGCCGAAATCGGCCTCGGTGGACGTTTTCATCTTCGCGGCCCAGAAACACTTCTATTTTTCACTGCACAATGCAAACATGGTGGACCAGAAAATCCGCCCCGCGTCTGCCGGCCGCACCACGTGGCGCCCTTTCCGCGCCGTCGATGCCGAGCAAGGGCGGGGCCCTCACGGAATTTGTTCACGGTGGGGGCAGATCACTGGAGAACTTCTCCAGACCGCGACAGCACAGTTCCTTCTACACACTGGCAGAACTGTCATTGCCATCGCCCCGAGGCGGCAGAATGGTATGCCCTGAAAACTGGATGGTTCTACCGTAAGCAAGAAAGACTGCACACACGACAGCTCTTTACCTGGACCAGCCTCTGCTCTGTCTACCTCGCGCCCAACAGCTGGGCAGCCCACCACCGCGCAGGCGCGCTTCGTGTTGCCAGCGCCAGGCGAACCCGACTTTCCCGTCTCGCGAGAGTGGGGCCGGCCGCCTTCGCAGTTCTCGCTCCGCCCCCCACTTCTTGCTCGCTCCCTCCCATCCCCCCAAGCCAGTTGCTGTGCTGCGCAGCTCCCTAAGCGGTTGTCACCGCTGGAGACGGTTGGGAGAACCGTTGTGGTGAGCGCTACACGAGGCAAACGACTTCTCCCTTCTCTCGACTGGACCCCGCGAGCAGCAGAGTCGGCGTAACTATCGCCTGACAGGGTATCTGAAGTAAAAGGGGGTAGGTTGGGCTGGTGGTTTCGAGAGCGGAGTCGGGAGAAGGACGAAAGAGGCCGGGAGGGGCTGGGTTGGGGGGTAGTGCGGTGGTCGCCGCTCGGAGGCCGCCGCTTGGAAGCGGCGGGGCTGCGCCTCCCGGACCATCTCCCACTTCAAGGAGGGCGGCCTGCCGATGGGAGGACTTGCTCAGGTGGAACTCAGTGGACGACGCCGAGGCCCGAAGTAGGGGACATCCAGCATTTCCCCCTTTCCCTGCTGGCTTGGCCTCCGCCATTTTGGGTACAGTGGCGCGGCCACCTCGGCTTCCCGCCCTTCCCCGCTCTTTTTACTTTTTGTCTCCCAGCTTCCGAAAACTGATTTAGAAGGCCAGGGGAGGGGGTGGTCAAAGCTCCCTGGAAGGGATGAGGGTGGGTAGTGAAGCGAGCAGGGAAAGACCGGGCAGTTGGGTGGAGGGAGGATCGGGGTTGCCGGGCGCGCTCCCGATGGAAATGGCGCCGGATGGGCCTGGCCTCCCACCGCGGCCTCCCTTCCTCCGCAGTCTCGGCAGGGCTACCTGGGCTGACGGGACTGCGAGTGACTTCTGACGCAGATTCCCAAGATGAGAGAGGCTGGAGCTGGGGGAGGAAAGCCAATGGCGACGAAGGTGCTCAACTCTCAAATCCAGGACAAAGGAGGCAGACGGCCTCCTTTGTAATTCCGCCGCCCGGTGGCGAAGGGTTTTAAGCCAGGCTTGGCTGCTGGCGGGAGGGGGAAGGGGCGTACTCTCCCTAGCTCTCTGGTCTCTAGGGCAGCTAGATAAACGGAAAGTCTCCTGGGAGGAATAAAGGACGCTTAGCCGGCCCTTATATTCCAGATTTGGAACTTCGAAAAGAGTACGTACTGATTTTCCAAAGGGGTTTTTTTTTTTTTTCTTCATGTTTAAACGTTAATAAGGACTTCGGGGGTGATTTTGTAAGCAGAAAAGTGGGTGATTTATCAAATAGGAATGTGAAATGGGCATGTTTCAAGTAGGTCGTCTGGGCCCAGTGAACTGTGATTGTTGCTTTTTGAACTTTGGGGGTGGGGGTGGGTGATGTAGCAATTGTTTTGCGTAGTTTGGCATCTATATTAGACTTTGTTTTTAAGTTTCACTTTTGGGAAACAGTTAAAACAACCCAGTGATGGTAGATGTGTATGTATTGGAATTGAGTTCCTTTCGATATTAAATCTTCCAAGAGTTGTATTTTGTGCAGGTTTTTTTTTCTTGGCATTAAGGCTCTAGAAGTAAAATACTTCAAAATACGGTTATGGCTTATTTTCTTTTGGTGTCTAGGCCTTTTTTTTTTTAAATGTAGGAGTATAGTACACTGTAATCGTATTTTAAACAAGGGAATAAGCCTATTAAACAGAAAAACAAATTGTAAACCCAGTCACGTGGTGGTGGTGTGATTCGGATGAGGGTCCTGAGAACTGGATCCGTCATTTTCATTGAAGACACAGTACAAAAGGGACGGGAAAGGCCTGAGAGTAAGAATTTCTGATAATTCATGTAAAACTTTTTAAGAATATTGTTACCTACTTTTCCAGCTCTAAAAACAAAAACTTACTATTGTTGAAGATGTTCAGTGATGCTTTGTCAAGATTGCCAAGGAAAAGTTTACGAAAATCTTACCTTGAAACAGTAGCTTTGAGTGGCCCTTTGAAAAGATAGTCCAGACTGTCCTATAAAGTTATATATGCTATAACAAATAGCTTTACTAATTGGATTGGACTACACACACACACCTTTTTTCTGTCCTCTTTTTCAGTTGTGCCATTATCTGGAAGTCCATCTTACTGCCTTTTTAAAATAATGTTATCTTTGATTTCGTTGTATTGGTAAACAACTGACTAAATTGCAGTAGATAAAAACATGGTTCATAGTAAACTAACATTTTAGAGACCTTACCTCCTTAAGCTGTTAGGGGCGTGTCTAGTGTTTTTGTTTTTTTAAAGAGCAAGCCCATTGGGAAGGAATGATGTACATTTTCTGTTAAACTTAGATCATCAGCACTTTTTCCAAAAAATAAAATTCATTCTCATTTCTTGACCACTGGGCTGCCATTTAGAAAGTTATTTATTGATGCATAAAGTCGTTTATGCATTACTTACAGAAGATAGGCTGTGCCTCCGTGTTAAGAGGATTCTCTATTTCATTTGTTCTCTAGTGGATGTTTTTTCTTTAATGACTTCGGTATATAATTCACATACCATAAACTTCACCAATTTTAAATGTACATTTTAGTGGATTTTAGTACATTGACAGCGTTGTGTGACCGTCACTACAATTTAATTTTGTAACATTTTTGTCACTCCAAAAAGATACCAATACCCTTTACTGGTCATTCCCCTTGCTGGCATTCTCCCTCCCGTCAAGCCTCAGACAATCATGAATACAAATGGAGTTATACAATATGTAGTCTTTTGTGACTGGCTTGTTTCACTTGGTGTAATGTTTAAAAAATTATATTTAAAGTCTCATAAAACTGAGCAAAGCCATCCTCGTATTTTAACTGTGGTATATTTTATTGGTACTAGCACCTAGAATTCTTAAAGCAGAGTAAATGACATTGTTGCAAAGAAAGGTTGAGGTGGATTATCCTGAATAATTAGTAAAGTGTTTTAAGTGGTTTCTGACAGCTTTATTAGAGCAGATTGCTTCTTCCTGTGCCCTTAGAGTTTTTCTTGTTTTTGTTTTGTAGGTAGGATTTTTAGTTTTGAAGGGGTTGGTAGAGTGAGGCTCTCATTATTGTATGTGCTTTGCATACAGGGTCACCCTGTAAAATAGATTAAGTGTTCCGAATTTGGTTGGGTTTTACGCAATTAAAAGTTGTGTTAACAGTTTAGTGTTTATTATAGATAACATCGATAACACTTTTTTGTTTTCATTGGGTCTTATCATTGGTACAGACCGATCCAAAAATCCAATTGGCTTGCTGGTAATTTTTTCTTGTGAATTGGTAAGATTTATGAGTAAAGTAATTTTTTCTTTTTTTCTTTTTTTTTTTTTAAGCATTTGCTCCTTAAATGCAAACTACTAAGATCCTTTCACAACAGATTAAGATTGAATTTGCAGAGTTCTTAAATTTTTCATGAAGCAGTGAGGGTAGATCTGTACCAATTTTTCCGTTCTGTGTAAATCACCCTTTATGGGAAACACTTATTTTTTAGGTTGGTGCTATTTAAAAAAAATAAAACGGTAGGCGTTTTCAAAACATCTCTGAACTTTTTTTTTCAAACTGGGTTGGGGCCTCCTCCTCTCAGAGCTACTCTTCAGTATTAAACTTTTAAAAGCCTTCGCTGACTTTGGGAAATAAAATTTTTAACAATTCTCAGTTCTCTTCGAGGTTTGAATTGTTTTCTGTCCTTTAAGGTTCACATATTTTGTGTATGGTATATCTTGTTGGCTTTTGCAGGGCCCCTTAAAATCCAGTAACAGTTGCCATCAGTAAATGCTTAATATGAGGCAGACCAAGCACTTGAATAGTGCAGTGAGGTATAGATACCACTGCTATAGTTTACAATTGAAGAGGCTCAGAGGTTAAATGGTTTAGGTAACCAGTGAACGGCAGAATAGGGATTCATACTATTTATTTGTGTGCATATTTTAAATGCATGAATTCTAGGGAAAAAAAAACTTTACCCTTTGCAGATGCCACCCCTAAGAGTTGCACCAACAAATAGATGACATGAAATTAAGCATTAGTGAATGCTGTTGATACGAAATATGATCTTCAAACATAAAGGAATCAAATGAACAAATTGTTTTGTTTACAGGGGAGGAGGTGGTGAGGGAAAGGTTTGAAATACTCAGGTGAGTAGGATTCCTACAGCTGCATAGTGAAATTTGTAAGGTTCTGGTAAGTTTCTGCAGCTGAAGGACTTCTGCATTCGCCTCTTTTGTAAATACTATGTAATTTTAAACGGAAGGATGGTTGCCTCTGGGGAAGGGAACTGGGAACTGAAGTCATTTTGGAGGGGAAGGGGGGCTTCTAGATATACCTTTTATGCTTTATTAAAAAGTATATTACGTATTTTTTAAAGTTTGTGTTTAAATCTGTTTGATTAAAAAGTTGAGTAAACTGGTTTCTATACACTGTCCAGTGGCTTCAAAAACACAGGTACTGTTGGAAGGCATTCACTTTTGAGCAGCCTTTGACCTCAGTTTTAATCTAATTAATTCAGTAATTTTAGAATCTTACTCTTGGTGAGTTTAAACTAGATTTGGCTAAAATAGAGGTGAGAGTGTTGGCCCTTCAAAGACAGTTTGATGTGTTCAAAATTGTAGTGCATTTAAAAGGGTTAGACTTATGTGATATTTTTCCAACATGAGTCAGTACTCATTGCATTTTTTACTTAGGCTCTTGATGTTAGTGGATACTGGTATTACATGCAACTTCTGAATAAGTTTTAAAGAATTTGAATAATCAGGTGAATAAAAACCTGAAAAGTGGTGAATCAAAAGTTGAGAGATAAGGAAAGGCTCGAGTTGGCATTCAGGGGACACAGTCAAATAGTTTGAAGACTCTGGTAGTAGAATTATGCAAGTTTTCTTAAAATTAGGCAATACATAATATTGATACTAAGAAATTCAGTACTTTTCCGTAGGAGGGCTCAGGTCTCATTGCCTTTTCCCTACCCCAAAATATGAAAGGTGGTCTACAGTTTTGTCATGGCATTGTCACGGGAGTTGGCGCCATGTTACATTTCCTCTTGTGGCACCTCTGAGAGGTGTTTCTTCATTACCTCTTGACAAGAGTATGTTTTGATTGACTGCTCTATGTGCTTGTTTATTTTTTATAGCATTTAAATCAAACGGTATTGAGATGGATTGGGTTATGAAACATAATGGTCCAAATGACGCTAGTGATGGGACAGTACGACTTCGTGGACTGCCATTTGGTTGCAGCAAAGAGGAAATAGTTCAGTTCTTTCAAGGTACCTCTAGTATTAGTCAAAGTTTAGTAATATTGTAATTTTATATTTGTGTTGTTTCACTGTTTTTAATTTGTAAAACCCATTTTGATTTTGGAACTTTGAAGTTTAACTATGATAGTCTTGGTTAATGTATTAAAATAATATGCTCCAATTAATATACAGAATGTGTATAATATGTAAAACCTAATTAATGTGCAGTAACATATTTGAGAATTGTGATGAAATGAACCGTGAATTAGTATATGGAGCATATCTTTTTTCGTGTAATATAGGTGGGCTTTTAGAGTGTGTGTAATTACACAGTGTTTTTACACTGGTCGCAAAAAAGATTTATTTAATCCAGTATTATTTGAAAAAAATCTTTCATTTGTATTTATGGGGTGATGGGAAACTAAGCTTTTTTGTTTTGTTTTGTTTAGACTTGTTTTAAATATTTGATTCAGATGGGAATGTTTCAGCCTTTAACACTGTTCCCCTTGATGGGGTTATTTGTCCTTGGGTTAAAGGGTTGGAAATCGTGCCAAATGGGATAACATTGACGATGGACTACCAGGGGAGAAGCACAGGGGAGGCCTTCGTGCAGTTTGCTTCAAAGGAGATAGCAGAAAATGCTCTGGGGAAACACAAGGAAAGAATAGGGCACAGGTGGGGATGGAGAGTTTGGGATGGTGTTAAATTTTTATTTTTGGGGGTTGTGGGTCACTATTGCTTAAATGGGGGGGTAGCCATAACATTTTTCTGGGGTAGTTTAAAAGAATTGATAATTAATCTAAATTTAACTTGGAAACTACAGATTTGGGTGGGGAATTAATGCTAATAGTTAAATTAAAAGTAGATTGTTTCCATTTCTCTGTAGGATGTTGTTGATAAATGCTTTTGTATAATCACCTATTTCCTTTAAAACACCTATTTACTAAAAGAGACAAAGTAAAAATATATTTATACTTTATGAATTGTTTTCAGTGACTAATTTCTTTGTAAAACTTAAATATTTAACTAAGTTTGTAGGTTTAAACTGTTAACTTACGGTGTATTTAGGCAATTTAAATTGGGTTATGTATCTAGATGTAGAAAAACTTACTGCATTTTGCCCAGTATCTAATTTACACTAATACATTTATGCTGAAACCTGTACCTTAAAACATTTTTAAATAGGTATATTGAGATCTTCAGAAGTAGCAGGAGTGAAATCAAAGGATTTTATGATCCACCAAGAAGATTGCTGGGACAGCGACCGGGACCATATGATAGACCAATAGGAGGAAGAGGGGGTTATTATGGAGCTGGGCGTGGAAGTATGTATGACAGAATGCGACGAGGAGGTGATGGATATGATGGTGGTATGTGTATCTAATGAACAAAGGTTCTGTTGTCATTTTCTTAATGTTCCTGACACTTTGTCAAGAAATACAGAAATGGCAGTAATTTCAGTACCTGTTAGGTTTTAAAACCTGTTCATGAAAATATGGATTCCCATGGCTAGCTGTGGGACTTGATTGATGCACATATTGGCACCTAGAAAACTTACACAGAAATTAAAATTTAGATGTTGGCATATTTTGACCATTTTTTGCTTAAGGATGAAATTTAATTTACATGTCTGAACTTAACCTTTTGAGAGTTTAAATTTCCATCACATGTTGACTGCTTTTTTCATAGATTTTAAGTTGGAAATTGCAAACTTGCAATCAAGTTACACATACTGTTTACCACAAAATGTTTTTGTAAACTGGATTATAAAATTTATCTCTGGAAAGTGTGTAGTCATGTATTTCTCCTTAAATTACACAGGTTATGGAGGTTTTGATGACTATGGTGGCTATAATAATTACGGCTATGGGAATGATGGCTTTGATGACAGAATGAGAGATGGAAGAGGTAAAATAAATATTAAAGACATTTTTATTCATAGGTAAATTTTAGTATTTGCTTTGCAAGCTCTTAGTGGTAATATAGGAAACTTGTATAAGAAAGGTAATTCAGACAAATTTCAGTGCATTCCTATACAGAGCTTTATACCTTGTGTAGTATGTATGTATACTTCCCTACCTAGATCTGTAAGAGTTTATAATCTTGGCAAATTGTGTTTTCTAGGTATGGGAGGACATGGCTATGGGGGAGCTGGTGATGCAAGTTCAGGTTTTCATGGTGGTCATTTCGTACATATGAGAGGGTTGCCTTTTCGTGCAACTGAAAATGACATTGCTAATGTGAGTAATTTTTAATAACTATTAGTGGCTTTATACTTATCCTGGTATCTACATTTTTAAGCATTCTTAATGGTCTTGTGTTTATAGCTTAATACCAAAATCCCTTGAATATAAAAATAGATCTACCTTTAACTCTAATCGCTGATGGATATTTTTGTATCCATTGCGTGTTAACCTACGTAGGATTCAAGCAAGTAAAAAGCTACATTCATGAAGTCCAGTTAAGAATATAATGAAAGACTGATCCTCATAGAATGGTGATGACTGTATACCATGTTGTGCTGGTGTCTTTTGTTGTACTGTTTTTTTTGTTTTGTTTTCTTTTCTTTTCTTTTTTGAGACGGAGTCTTGCTCTGTCGCCCAGGCTAGAGTGCAGTGGCGTGATCTCGGCTCACTGCAACCTCTGCCTCCCGGGTTCAAGTTATTCTCCTGCCTCAGCCTCCTGAGTAGCTGGGATTACAGGCACACTCCACCGTGCCTGGCTGATTTTTTGTACTTTTAGTAGAGACGGGGTTTCGCCATGTTGATCAGGCTGTTCCTGACCTTGTGATCTGCCTGCCCCAGCCTCCCAAAGTGCTGGGATTACAGGCGTGAGCCACCACGCCTGGTCTGTATTAGATTTTGAAAGAGTAAATATATAAGTATTAATGATTTGGTTTGGCTTTCTAGGCTAGATAGTGATTAGAAACTGAGGAGTTGAAAATAACAGATAGATACTGCTGTTGTCATTGATGTGAAACTGGTTGGTTTCAGATTTGTTAGGAGGTCAGCAAACTTCAGTTGACGGGCTGAATCCGGTCACACCATTCCTTTACCTGTTGAGTAGTTACATTAGAGACCCAATGGCCATTCAAGCCAAAAGTACTATCTGGCTTTAAATGCAATAGTTTGCTCTAGATCTTACTGGGAATCAATTGGCCTGAGTTCCAAGTGCTTTTAATGATAGTTTAAAACCTGGCTACCTTGTGATTAGAACCAAATGATACCTTTTGGGGAACAATTTCATATAGTTTTAAATAGTAGGTTTATTCAAACCCCATGGTTCCAAATCATGATATCCCCATTTCTCTCTCTCTCTGTGTGTGTATTTTTTTGAGACGGAGTGTCCCACTCTGTCTCCCCAAGGCTGGAATGCAGTGGCGTGATCTTGGCTTACTGCAGGCTCCTCCTCCCAGGTTCAAGCGATTCTCTGTCTAAGCCTTCTGAGTAGCTGGGATTACAGGCATGAGCCACTGTATCCCGCCTATCTCCTTATTTTAAAAGCAGTAAATTCTTTACATTATCCCTAAGTGTATACTCTGTATATTCACAGAACCTTTGTAGTTGACTTAAGTTATTAGTCTGGCAGGGCAATTTCCTAATTGATGAGGAAAAATCAAAGTATGTGGTAATTTACTTTTAATATTCTCAATAGAAAAGTAAGTAACAGGTATTTTCTTTTATTTAGTTCTTCTCACCACTAAATCCAATACGAGTTCATATTGATATTGGAGCTGATGGCAGAGCCACAGGAGAAGCAGATGTAGAGTTTGTGACACATGAAGATGCAGTAGCTGCTATGTCTAAAGATAAAAATAACATGCGTAAGTAGACGTGAATTTACAAAGTAAGAGGCTCTAAGATGTGTAGGCAACGCTTGGCAATTGTTGGGATCTAAAACCATTTGACCTCTATAATGGCTTTTTGTGGGCTTTATATATCGCTGTACTAGTAATTGATAAGCATACTTTGTTTAATATTACTTAACTGATCTTTTTTAGAAAGCTTGTATTGATGAATTTGATCCATCATTCCTTTCTCCCCTGTTACTCTTTTTTTCTTAAAGAACATCGATATATCGAACTCTTCTTGAATTCTACTCCTGGAGGCGGCTCTGGCATGGGAGGTTCTGGAATGGGAGGCTACGGAAGAGATGGAATGGGTATGTAAAGTTTTTAAAATATGCAGGGTTAGCTACTTATCAATGAGTCTCAATTTTTTTTCTTTTTTCTTTTTTTTTTTTAAAGATAATCAGGGAGGCTATGGATCAGTTGGAAGAATGGGAATGGGAAACAATTACAGTGGAGGATATGGTACTCCTGATGGCTTGGGTGGTTATGGTAAGTATCTCTAGTTCAGTTTGTGTTAGTCCCCATATGTAGTGCAAACTTTAAAGTGCAGGTATTACTTTTATTACTTTATGCACAGATATCTCCTGCTGAGTGATTCTTAATATCTTTTTCTTAAGGCCGTGGTGGTGGAGGCAGTGGAGGTTACTACGGGCAAGGTGGCATGAGTGGAGGTGGATGGCGTGGGATGTACTGAAAGCAAAAACACCAACATACAAGTCTTGACAACAGCATCTGGTCTACTAGACTTTCTTACAGATTTAATTTCTTTTGTATTTTAAGAACTTTATAATGACTGAAGGAATGTGTTTTCAAAATATTATTTGGTAAAGCAACAGATTGTGATGGGAAAATCTGTTTTCTGTAGGTTTATTTGTTGCATACTTTGACTTAAAAATAAATTTTTATATTCAAACCACTGATGTTGATACTTTTTATATACTAGTTACTCCTAAAGATGTGCTGCCTTCATAAGATTTGGGTTGATGTATTTTACTATTAGTTCTACAAGAGGTAGTGTGGTGTAATTTTAGAAGATAATGGTTCACCTTCGCATAAACTGCAAGTCTTAAGCAGACATCTGGAATAGAGCTTGACAAATAATTAGTGTAACTTTTTTCTTTAATTCCTCCTGGACAACACTGTAAATATAAAGCCTAAAGATGAAGTGGCTTCAGGAGTATAAATTCAGCTAATTATTTCTATATTATTATTTTTCAAATGTCATTTATCAGGCATAGCTCTGAAACGATCTAAGAGGTATTGATTTCTGAATATTCATAATTGTGTTACGTGGGTATGGGAGTGTTGGAAGTTTGTTCTAGCCCTAGATTTTGGAGTAAAATCCCTTCAGCACTTGACCGAAATACCAAAAATGTCTCCAAAAAATTGATAGTTGCAGGTTATTGCAAGATGTCTTAAGAGTAGGGTTAAGGTTCTCAGTGACACAAGAATTCAGTATAAGTACATAGGTATTTACTATGGAGTATAATTCTCACAAATGTATTTTAAGTTTTCTGCCCAATAGAGCATATGGTTTTTAAATAACTGTATAAATGATGACTTTTAAAAAATGTAAGCAACAAGTCCATGTCATAGTCAATTAAAACAATCCTGCAGTTGGGTTTTGTATCTGATACCTGCTTGGAGTTTTAGTTTAAAGAATCTATATGTAGCAGGGAAAAGGTGCTTTTTAATTTTAATCCCTTTGATCAATATGGCTTTTTTCCAAATTGGCTAATGGATCAAAATGAAACCTGTTGATGTGAAATCAGTTCTTGAACTTGTTACTTGTTTTTGCCAGAAATGTTATTAATAAATGTCAATGTGGGAGATAATAGTATGGCGTCTGTCCTAGAATGCTTTGTGTCAGTTACTAATTCAAAAATCAGATTGGTAGAAGGTACTACATATGATGTCTACGATTTAGGAGAGGGAGCCCCGGGGCAGCCTATATATGTGGAGCCCCTTGATGGAAGCTATGATTCATCTTAATGCTTGTACCCACTTCCTTTAATGAGCAATTTAAATAATAGGGCATACACCACTTGTCTTTTGAAAGTTACATGTGTTTTATTTTCCCGGGATTACCCTCTTAACATAAGCAGTAAAAGTATATACAGTATTAATGAAACCAAAGTTGCCCTTTTAAAGCAGGCTAATTTTCTAAATCTTTAATTCATAAAATTCACATTTTATTTTTTAAACATAGGTTAGAAGAATTACAATTGTAATTCCTTGGCACCATGATAGCATTATTGTGGTAGTACTGCTAGGTGAGGGAATGGTATGTTAAGTCTGTTTGGAAAAGTAAAACGAATACAAGTTCACAATCACAAAATACAGATTGTTAAAAGTTCTGTAATAAAAAAATCCAAAGTTAGCATAGTTTTTAAATAAGCCAAAACTACATGGAGCAAGTTGCTGTCATAAAAGCTGCCTAAAAAAAAAAAGTCAGTGGTGATACATGAGTTTTGAAAAGTGAGAAACTTAAAGGGTGACTAAAAATCTTGGTTTGGTGAATGAAATCAGCCTTGGAATTTAAGCAACTTAAGTCACATTTAAAAATTTGTTCTAAGCACAGTAATAAAAAAGCCTATTTGAAAATTTTCATTTATGCTTATTCAATAATCATAAAAATGTTAGCCCATCCCACCTATCAATATAAAATGGTTCAAGAATATAATTTCTATCTTGAGGACATTTCTATCAGTATTCAAGAAAGACCATCTAAAAATCTGTGTGACATCTGACACCTCAAAAGCTGACTGGAAATTTATGGGTTTTGGAGAAAATAGATCTTCAAGTATACTTAGGCTATTCAGAAAATTTTAAATTTCATAGAAGTATATATTCATGAGGAAAAGATCCTGCAGTATTAATAAGCAACTCCTTTGTGGGCAGGGAGGTACCTAGGATTAACCACTAAATACAATGCTCTTAATCCATAAATTTCCTATGTATTTTTTATAGGCTCACAAACTTAAAGTGCACAGTTAAAAATTAATGTAAAAAATAGGATACTGAATGGTGATAGTGTTTATGTGACTATTCAGAGGTAATTTATACAAGTTAAATTCTTGGTATGCCATAAGCAATATAACTTGGATTAGTGTTCATTGAGTCAGCTTGAAATAGGTCAAGTGTACTGGCCAGGTGTGGTGGCTCATTCCTGTAATCCCAGTATTTTGGGAGGCCGAGGCAGGTGGATCACCTGAGGTCAGGAGTTCGAGACCAGCCTGGCCAACATGGTGAAACCCTTTTTCTACCAAAAATACAAAATTAGCTGGGTATGGTGGCACATGTCTAATCCCAGCTACTTGGGAGGCTGAGGCAGGAGAACTGCTTGAATCCGGGAGGTGGAGATCGTGCCATCGCACTCCAACCTACACAACAAGAGTGAAACTCCATCTCGAAAAAAAAAATACCTCAAGTACGTATATTTCATCATCTCAATGCCCTTGGCATAGAGGTGCTCAATGGACATGGTGAAATTTTACTGTGGATGTATACAGGTAGGCCACTACAATGTGATGCTTCCTAAAATTTACTC
Organism: Theropithecus gelada; assembly: GCF_003255815.1. Lineage (NCBI taxonomy): Eukaryota > Metazoa > Chordata > Mammalia > Primates > Cercopithecidae > Theropithecus > Theropithecus gelada. Next base: position 65,794,502 of record NC_037677.1, on the reverse strand, counting down.
CAATGAAAATGTTAATACAAAATTTTTTGAACCGAACTCTAATACATTACCAAAGCAAAGTTCTGATTTTTTTTCTCACTTTTAATGCTTAGAGGAGAGGATCTTTATAAGGAGCCTGTAATATCTCCTATTATTACATACTTTTTTTTCTGAGGAGGGATTTGTGTTTTCATCTTTGAATTGGGGTCTGAGTCACCCCTTAAAAAATAGCAATTTAGTGAAACAGCATATGGGAAGATCTATAAATCAGGGAAAGAAAGATGGTTATATGTGGGAGGCTGAGGCGGGCGGATCACTTGAGGTCAAGAGTTCAACATCAGCCTGGCCAACATGGTGAAACCCCATCTCTACTAAAATAAAAAATAAAAAATCAGCCGGGTGTGGTGGTGTGTGCCTGTAATCCCAGCTACTCAGGAGGCTGAGGCAGGAGAATCACTTGAACCCAGGAGGTAGAGGTTGCAGTGAGCCAAGATCTTGCCACTTCACTCTAGCCTGGGCAACAGAGACTCCGTCTAAAAAAAAAAAACAAAACAAGAAAGATGGTTATATGTAACTTACTTTCAAGATTAGAAGGAAAAAAGTTGAGGCCGAGGCCAAATAATGCCTCTTTTAATTTAATCCACTGTAGCTGAAAATCAGCAGCAAGCACAACAATAACTGATTTTTAAAAAGACCAAGAGGAAATTCTGTAGGACAAAATATTGGCCCTGTCTAATGCAAAAGAAGCAATGGGAGAGGGGGAGAAGAAAGGGCAAATAAATATAGTTGAAATCTTATAAAGATAATGAAAATCTGTTGAATTAGAATATTAATACTTCTAAAAAGTTTTATGCATTTCCAGTCTCAGAACTGTGAAGCTTTAAAGTGCATTAAGAGAATTGCAGGCACCACCAAATTGACAGAATTCAGAAGAAAAAAACAATCTGAAGCCTTATTTTTAAAAAGGCCTTTACAAGATAAGGCAAGTTGTGTTAACTCTGCTATCTGGCCTTTTAATGAGTTACATGATTTTTAAGCATGCTGTGTTGAAAATTCATTTTGAATAACAATGGGGAAGGAAATATCATATAACTTGTAATTTCCATGATCTGAATATGTAGAAGATAAACTGGTACCAAATACTGACCGAAAGCCGCTTAAGAAGAGCTGTCTGGTTACCTTTGTATACAACATCATAACATTCATTGTAGGTAATTTCATACATAAGGATTTAGTTCTGGAGTCTCAGGGCAAGTTAGATGAACATCTCTGAATCAGCAATGCATGACAGGAATCACAAACCCGTACTGGTTTTGGTGAAGAAGGCAAAGGTAGTTCGTTGTCAGAGCAGGCATTACAGAAAATTTCCCCACAGTTTCTACAGTGGTGCTATTAAATAAATCAGAGGGGGAAAAAAAAAACTTTAATAAGAAGCATTTTTGCACCCCAAATTTTGGGACTCACTTCCTACCTCCCTTACCTTTCTCTTAGAGAGTGAGAATTCCTTTTCACAAAGTTTACAATGTGTTGCTTCTTTGTCTTTCAGCCAAACCAGTCCCTAGTAGGAAGAAAATATTAATGCTCAAATTGGTAACGCTAAAAATTATATGTGAAAACTTTTCCCCCAAGAACATTATTTATAGGATAGATATATGAAGAATGGAAAATAAGTTATTTTCTTTGAGAGATGTATATATTTGTAGATAAAATATGTATGGTATTAGCCTGAAAATATTCTGGGTGGGGGATGGGGATGTGGATTAAGTATAAAAACAAGATTGCAGCCAGGCGACAATGGCTCACACCAGTAATTCCAGCTACTCGGGAGGCTGAGGTGAGAGGATCGCTTGCGGTCTAGAGTTCGAGACCAAGCTGGGCGACAGAGTCTGTCTCTTAAAAAATAAAAATTGAAAAAATGAAAAATCAGGACTGCACGTGATAAATACTGAATATAGGCAATGGTTCATTTTACTCTTTCTATACAATTGTGTATGTTAGAATATACACATGTAAAAATGCTTTAAAGAGGTAAAAATCTGTTACTGATGGGAATTCTCTTCAGGAAAAGAAACTTAAAGATTAAAAGAACCTTAAAAATACTCCAACAGCATTTTATTTTTTAAATGTTTGTGGGTACATAGTTACATATTTATGGGGTACATGGATGTTTTGATACAGGCATGCGATGTGAAATAAGCACATCATAGAGAATGGGGTATCCTAGTCCAACAATGTTTAAAGATAAATTCTCACTGTGTGAAATGCAATAGGTTGGCATTATGTATAACTTATACCTTAAGACCCTAAAATTTGAAGGAAATTACGGAAATCAGATATTGGAGTTCATTATTTTGTAAGACCTCTTTAGGAGGCCTAGGCAGGAGGATTGCTTGAGGCCGGGAAGACTGCCCTGAGGAACACAGACTCCATCTTTACAAAAAAATTAACCAGGCTGTGTGGCATAAGCCTATAGTTGCAGCTACTCTGGAAGCTGAGAAGGGAGAATTGCTTAAGCCCAGGAGTTTGAGGCTGCAGTGAACTATGATTGTGCCACTGCACTCGAGCCTGAGCAACAGAGTGAGACCCTGTCTCCAGAAAAAAGGGGGGGGAAAAAAAGGACCTCACCTTAAGAAGTTTTACATGGCTATTTCTCTCAACTTTTATAACATATTTATTTATTTATTTATTTATTTTTTTTTTTTTTTGAGACGGAGTCTCGCTCTGTCGCCCAGGCTGGAGTGCAGTGGCCGGATCTCAGCTCACTGCAAGCTCCGCCTCCCGGGTTCACGCCATTCTCCGGCCTCAGCCTCCCGAGTAGCTGGGACTACAGGCACCCGCCACTTCGCCCGGCTAGTTTTTTGTATTTTTTAGTAGAGACGGGGTTTCACCGTGTTAACCAGGATGGTCTCGATCTCCCGACCTCGTGATCCGCCCGTCTCGGCCTCCCAAAGTGCTGGGATTACAGGCTTGAGCCACCGCGCCCGGCCTATAACATATTTAATAGCTGCTATGTAAACGTTAGTAAAAAATGGATGTAAGTAGTCTTAGGCAGTATTTATAACAACTTGACCTTTTTTTTTTTTTTTTTTTTTTGAAAAGAGACAGAGTCTCACTCTGTTGCCCAGGCTGTAGTGCGGTGGTGCAATCTCGGCTCACCGCAACCTCTGTCTCCCGAGTTCAGTGATTCTCCTGCCTCCGCCTCCCTGTAGCTGGGATTACAGGCACATGCCCCCATGCCCGGCTAATTTTTATATTTTTAGTAGAGATAGGGTTTCAAAATGTTGGCCAGGATAGTCTCAAACTCCTGATCTCAGGTGATCCGCCCACCTCGGCCTCCCAAAGTGCTGGGATTACAGGCATAAGCCACCACGCCCAGCCTACTTGACCCATTGTTAACCAGCTTGCTTAACCAATCTTGGCTAGAAAGACCTTTTTTCCCCTATGAAGGCAACTTTGTTAGATGATTATCAGCTTTACAATGAGAAGACCCAGATGAAGGAGGAGACTCAATACTGATTGATTTCCTAGAACATGTTCCTAAAACAGCCCAGACCAAAGAACCCAAGTATAACAGAAGATTCCAACTTGGACATGGAGCAACTGCAACCTATAAATTACTACTGAAGCACAGGAACCTTTATTACCTATCACAGGAACCCTATTACCTTAGAGAGAAAAATTCTCTAAGAAAGAAAGGCCCATAGACACATTTCTAAAAACATGAGTTTTCTTAAAAGACTTTTCCAAAAGCAGAATTCTTTGAAGAAAAAAAAAGACTAAGCATTCACAGATCAAGATCACAAGGTTAATTTCAGGTCTTTTTGTTTCATTCACAGTCTTAATAACTAGCACTTATTGTACAGCAGAGATAATACAGTGTTGGCTACTGCATGTGAGGAAGCCTAAGTCTCCTTAGAACACAGGATTATAAGGGCTTTCTTTTTTTTTTTAACTAGATAGTTCATATCAGACAAACACCAGCAAAGAGTCAGATGGCTTGAATCATAGAATATATATTTTTTAATGCAGGATGGGGGCCAGGTGCAGTGGCTCACACCTGTAATCCCAGCACTTTGGAGACTTTGAAAGGCCAAGGTGAGAGGCTCTCTTTAGACCAGGAGTTCAAGACCAACCTGGGCAACATAGCAAGACCCCATCTCTTAAAAAAAAAAAAAAAAAAATTAGCCAAGTGTGGTGGCATGCACCTGTAGTCCCAGCTACTTGGGAGGCTGAGGTGGGAGGATTGCTTCAACCCAGATGTTCAAGGTTACAGTGAGCTATGATTATGGCACTGCACTCCAGCTTGGGAAACAGAGGAAACTCTGTCTCTGAGGGTAAAAAAAAAAAAAGGCAGCTGCAGGAAGGGACCCTAAAAGATAATCTAACTTGATGAAAACCATACAAAGGAAAGTGATTTGCCAAATGTCCCAAAGCCGCCTAGTGGAAGCAGCTTGTAAGGGCGTTAGGTTCTGAAACAACCTTGCTGACTTTGAGACTAGGACTTTGGAGACTAGACCTTGAGACTAGGCCTTTGGAGACTTCTTTTCATTGAACTTACCTGCCGCCCTCCCAAGGAGAGAAGCTCACTTTAAGCTAAGCCTAGTGTGTCCCTGTGAAGGGATCTCAGACATGAGCACCTGTAGCCCTCTCATTTTACACATGAGAAAATTTAAAGCCTAGAGAACTGAAGCTGCCTGCTCAAGGAAACAGCCGTTTACCAGAAGAGCTAAGACTAGAACGGAACAACCTCTTGCTCTGCAAATAAACAGCAATTTTTCTCTGCCCAATTCCAAGATGTTAGCTGCTAGACTTACACCCCCTAGATAGGATACTATGGGATTCTTCTCTGGAGAAACTCACTGCTACAGAGAAAAGTACTGTAAATACTAAACATAAGCAGAGAGTACCCAATAGTTCACTAATCACAGCAGATTTCTCTATGGTGAGGCCTACTAGTCTACAACAACCCACCCAACCAACATACACACAAGGTTTCCAATAACCCTTATTTGTGCCTTTTATTGAAATTGGGGGATATCACAACATTTGAGAAAACTTCAGAGAATCAATAATGAGGCCGGGTACAGTGGCTTACACCTGTAATCCCACTACTTTGGGAGACTGAGGTGGGAGGATCACTTGAGCCCAGGAGTTTGAGACCAGCCTGGGCAACACAGTGAGACCCCCACCATCTCTAAAAAATAAAAATTAGTGGGGTATGGTGATGTATACCTGTGGTCCTAGCAACTCAGGAGGCTGAGGAGGGAGGATTGCTTGAATCCAGAAGTTCAAGCTTACAGTGAACTATGATGGATGGAGTCACTGCACTCCAGCCTGAGCAACAGAGACACTTTCTCTAAAAAAAAATTTTTTTAATTAAAGAAAAACATTTTTTAATGATAATATCAAACACAGAATATGACAGGATGCTATTTTTTAAAGGAAAAATTAGCAAATAATAGTCCATTGAATGTTAAAAATATGCCTGCAGAAAAAATAGCCCACAGAAGGTTACACCTGAATCTAACCAAGGCTTTATTTTATTTTATTATTTAGATGGAGTCTCGCTTTGTCGCCCAGGCTGGAATGCAGTAGTAGGATCTCGGCTCACTACAACCTCCGCCTCCCGGGTTCAAATGATCCTCTTACCTCAGCCTCCCAAGTAGGTGGGACTACAGGCGCACACCACCATGCCTGGCTAATTTTTTTTTTTTTTTTTTTTTTTTGAGACGGAGTCTTTGCTTTGTCACCCAGGCTGGAGTGCAGTGGCACGATCTGGTCTCACTGCAAGCTCCGCCTCCCGGGTTTACGCCATTCTCCTGCCTCAGCCTCCCGAGTAGCTGGGACTACAGGCGCCCGCTACCACACCCGGCTAACTTTTTGTATTTTTAGTAGAGACGGGGTTTAACCATGTTAGCCAGGATGGTCTCGATCTCCTGACCTTGTGATCCGCCCGTCTTGGCCTCCCAAAGTGCTGGGATTACAGGCGTGAGCCACCGCGCCCGGCCGCCTGGCTAATTTTTACATTTTTAGTAGAGATGGGGTTTCACCATGTTGGCCAGGTTGGTCTCGAACTCCTGACCTCAGGTCGATCCACCTGGCTCGGCCTCCCAAAGTGCTGGGATTACAGCCGTGAGCCACCGTGCTTGGCCTAATCAAGGCTTTAGATTTAACTTCCAGTTCACAGGCAACAAGTAGACAGAAACAAGTAAACACTACAAACATTCAGAGAAAATCCAGAATGTGAAAAACTGTTTAGGATGGCTGTTCCAGACTCTTCAGCTGGTCAATAGCATGGAAGAGAAAAAAATCAACTCACATATGAATCCAGTTTCCACATAAAAAAACTGGGAAAAGCAGATAATATTCTGTTAAAGATAGATGTGAGTAATAAGTATAAGGCAAAACAAAGTAATAACACAAAATACAGGAAAGATACTATAAAGAGGAGAGTGCAATTGAGAAGCAGATGGGGCTTCTAAGGTACTGGTCATGTTCTATTATCGCTAACCTAAGCAGAGAATACACAAGTTTTTGTTTTGTTTTGTTTTGTTTTTTTAGAGATAGAGTTTTGTTCTTGTTGCCCAGGCTGAAGTGCAATGGCATGATCTCAGCTCACCACAACCTCCGCCTCCCGGGTTCAAGCAATTCTCCTGCCTCAGGCTCCTGAGTAGCTGGGGTTATAGGCATGTGCCACTATGCCTGGCTAATTTTGTATTTTTAGTAGAAACAGGTTTCTCCATGTTGGTCAGGCTGGTCTCGAACTACTGACCTCAGGTGATCTGCCCGTCTCGGCCTCCTAAAGTGCTGGGATTACAGGCGTGAGGCACCGTGCCTGACCCCACAAGTGTTTTTAAGTTGTACTATATATGCACTCTCATATGCATATTTCACAAAACTTTTTTTTAGAGTTTACATAATGATGGTTTCGGCAAATATCCATGTATCCACACATCTTTTTTTTTTTTTTTGAGACGGGGTCTCGCTCTGTCGCCCAGGCTGGAGTGCAGTGGCGGGATCTCAGCTCACTGCAAGCTCCGCCTCCCGGGTTCACGCCATTCTCCTGCCTCAGCCTCCCGAGTAGCTGGGACTATAGGCGCCCGCCACCTCGCCCGGCTAGTTTTTTGTATTTCTTAATAGAGACAGGGTTTCACCGTGTTAGCCAGGATGGTCTCGATCTCCTGACCTCGTGATCCGCCCGTCTCGGCCTCCCAAAGTGCTGGGATTACAGGCTTGAGCCACCGCGCCCGGCCCACACATCTTTTTTGTTTGTTTGTTTGTTTTTTGAGACGGAGTCTCACCCTGTTGTCCAGACTGGAGCGCAATGATGCGATCTTGGCTCACTGTAACCTCCGCCTCCCGGGTTCAAGCAATTCTTCTGCCTCAGCCTCCCAAGTAGCTGGAATTACAGGCATGTCCCACCACGCCCGGCTAATTTTTTCTTTTGTATCTTTAGTAGAGATGAGGTTTCACCATGTTGGCCAAGCTAGTCTCTAACTCCTGACCTTGTGGTCCACCTGCCTTGGCCTCCCAAAGTGCTGGGATTACAGGCATAAGCCACTGCGCCCAGCCTCCACCCATCTTTTTTTTTTTTTTTTTGAGACGGAATCTTGCTCTGTCACCCAGGCTGAAATGCAGTGGCATGATCTCAGCTCACTGCAACCTCCACCTCCCAGGTTCAAGTGATTCTCCTGCCTCAGCCTCCCAAGTAACTGGGACTACAGGTGCGTGCCACCACGCTCAGCTAATTTTTGTATTTTTAATAGAGGCGGCATTTCACCATGTTGCCCAGGATAGTCTCAATCTCTTGACCTTGTGATCCACCCACCTTGGCCTCCCAAAGTGCTGGGATTACAGGTGTGAACCACTGCGTCCGGCCCCATCTTCTTAAAAAGTGTGAGGATACGGCCTGGCGAGGTGGCTCACACCTGTAATCCCAGCACTTTGGGAGGCTGAGACAGGCAGATCACCTGAGGTCAGGAGTTAGAGACCAGCTTTGCTAACATGGTGAAACCCTATCTCTACTAAATATATAAAAATTAGCTGGGCATGGTGGTGGGTGCCTGTAATCCCAGCTACTTGGGAGGCTGAGGCAGGAGAATCACTTGAACCCAGGAGGGGGAGGTTGCAGTGAGCCGAGATCACGCCATTGTACTCCAGCCTTGGTGGCAGAGGAAGACTGTCTCCAAAAAAAAAAAAAAAAAAACACGTGAGGATAAAATAAAGGTATATTCAGATACACAAATTGTTATTTTTTTCTTTTTTTAAATTTTGGTAGAGACAAGGGCTTGCTATACTACCCAGGCTGGTCTCAAACTCCTGGCCTCAAGCAATTCTCCCACTACAGGCTCTTAAAGCACTGGGGTTACAGGTATGAGCTACCATGCCCAGTCTCCAGATGTGTAAATTCTTACAATCTCTATCTTCATTCACCATTTTCAGGAAGCTACTGAAAGATGTGTTGCCCAAAATAAGGGAGTATACCGAGAGAAGTTATAGAATTCAGGCAAGAGGAGCTCCCACAAAGAGAGAAGGTAAAGGAAATTCTGAGAATACCAGCAAAGGAAAACATGAGCAGTAAAGTGGAGAACTCCTGAAGTTGGAGGCAAGGCATCAAAGAAAAAATAATGACCTAACCAATTACCTGATATATTTTACCACGTGGAAAACTTTATCAAGAAGCTTTTTTTAATAGAGGTGTTTCAAGGTATGAGAAAACTCAAATGTTATACAACTAATTTGTTTTTAAAAAGAGAGGGGCGGCTGGGTGCGGTGGCTCACGTCTGTAATCCCAGCACTTCGGGAGGCTGAGGTGGGCGGATCACGAAGTCAGAAGTTCTAGACAAGCCTAGTCAATATGGTGAAACCCCATCTCTACTAAAAATACAAAAATCAGGTGGCACGTGCCTGTAATCTCAGCTACTCAGGAGGCTGAGGCAGAAGAATCACTTGAACCTGGGAGGTGGAGGCTGCAGTGAGTCGAGATCATGCCACTGCACTTCAGCCTGGGCAACAGAGGCAGACTCCATCTCAAAAAAAAAAAAAAAAAAAAAAGAGGGCAATTATTAACTCCACAGGAAGAGTAAAGTAGTTCAAGTAAGAAAACATAATCACAGTACCTGGCTCAGCAAGGAACAACATTTAAATAGTCATAATAAAAAATTCAGAGTAGGGGCTAGACGCAGTGGCTCACACCTGTAATCCAGCACTCTGGGAGGCCGAGGCAGGTGAATCACCTGAGGTCAGGAGTTTGTGACCAGCCTCGCCAACATGGCGAAACTGTCTCTACTAAAAATACAAAAATTAGCCGGGTGTGGTAGGACGCACCTGTAGTCCCAGCTACTCGGGAGGCTGAAGCAGGAGAATCGCTTGAACCCGGGAGGCAGAGGTTGCAGTGAGCTGAGATCGTGCCACTGCACTCCAGCCTGGGTAACAGAGCGAGACCCCGTCTCAAAAAAAAAAAAAAAAGAAAAGAAAAGAAAAAAAATAGCTGGCCTTGGTGGCAGGTGCCTGTAATTCCAACTACTGGGGAGGCTGAGGCAGGAGAATCACCGAACCCTGGAGGCAGAGGTTGCAGTGAGCTGAGATCATGCCATTGCACTCCAGCCTGGGTGAAGACGCAAGACTCCATCTCAAAAAAATATATACAGGTGTGGTGGATCATGCTTGTAATCCCAGCACTTCAGGAGGCCAAGACCGGAGGACTGCCTGAGGACAGGAGTTCAAGACCACTCTAGACAACACAGCAGATACTGTCTCTACAAAAAATGTAAAAATTAGCCAGGCGAGGTGGCATGCGCCTGTGATCCCAGCTACTCAGGAGGCTGAGGCAAGAGGACAGCTTAAGCCCAAGAGTGTGAGACTGCAGTGAACTATGATTGTGCCAGTGTACTCCAGCCTGGGCAACACAGCAAGACCCCATCTCAAACAAAATAATAAATAAAATAACATAAATAAAATATATATATAAAGTAAATGAATGCCACAAAAAACTTTACTTAATTATACTGGGAGACCGGAAAGACCAAAATGAAAGTGAGCAAAACTCTACATCCACCATATGAAGAAGTTAATATATAAGTCTAAAACTGCTGAATCAACAGCAAATAGTACATACTGAATATTAGTTAGAAATACAGGGATAAATGCCAGAAGAAACAGCTAAAAAACTGAAAGTAGCTCCCTTTGGGTGGCAGGAGCTAGGGCAGATAAAGGACAAGGGAGTGAAGAACAAGAAACTGCTACCATCATCATTATTATTATTATTTATATTATTTGGTGTTAAATCTTAGTATTATTTTTTTTTTAATGATTTTCATGTAACATTTTTTTGTCACCCAGGCTGGCGTGCAGTAGCGCGATCAAGGCTCCCTGTAGCCTCAACCTCCCAGGTTCAAGTAATCCTCCCACCTCAGCCTCCCAAGTAGCTGAGACTACAGACCTGCACCACCACACCTGGCTAATTTTTTCTTATTATTTAGTAGAAACAAGGTCTATGTTGCCCAGGCTAGTTTTGAACTCCTGGCCACAAGCAATCCTCCTGCCTCGGCCCCTCCAAGTGCTGGGATTACTGGTGTGAACCACCACACCCAGTATCATGTAACACTTCTTGATTTTAAAAAATGAAGCTGTTGGGTAGGAAGCCACCTGTCACTGAAGTGATCACACAGACACTGTCCCTTCTTCTATGTTGTAGCAAGGATTCAGACACATTCACAACCATACTGGTAAGCTGTACCAACCACTTTCACTCACATGTATTAACCTACTCAATATTCAGAGCAACCCTATGCAGAATCATCAGCCTATTTCAGAAGAGGAAGCTGAGGCTCAATGAGGATACATGACTTGCTGAAAGTAAAAGAACTAGTAAGTAATAGACTGGCGTAGGAACTCAAGATTCTCAAGTTCACAGGCAATTTCACTCTATCATGCCATACTTTGTAGGAAAGTAAAATTACTTCTAAGGTCAGTTTCTTTTTTTTTTTTTTTTTTTTTTTTTTGAGATAGAGTCTTGTTCTGTTGCTCAGGCTGGAGTGCAATGGCGTGATCTCTGCTCATTGCAACCTCCACCATCTGGGCTCAAGCAATTCTCCTCCCTCAGCCTCCTGAGTAGCTGGGATTACAGGCGCCCACTACCACACCTGGCTAATTTTTGTATTTTTAGTAGAGATGGGGTTTCACCACGTTAGCCAGGCTGATATCAAACTCCTGACCTCAAATGATCCACCTGCCTCGGCCTCCCAAAGAGCTGAGATTACAGGCGTGAGCCACTGCACCCGGCCTCTAAGGTCAGTTTCTAAAGGAATGTTATTAATAATGTGACTCTAGGGGTATAGGGAAGAGATGAACTCCCAGTATCCAAGCTCCTCATTCAGTGCTTTGGCCTCTATATATCCTGGGATTCATCAATAATACATTAGATTCACACAGGGCTTTACCTTCCATTGGAGACTTTCACATACCTTCCCAGTTTAGGAAAATGTTCTACTCACCTGCAATGCTTTGTTGGCTTCTTTTATGTCTTCAATTTTAAGTTTTGATCTAAAAAGATTACAAATAGGTCCAAATTTCAGTACACATATTTAAATATAGAACATTCAGTATTTCAGTAGGTATTGGTATTTCATAGGATACAAAATTATGTATAGTATATGATCTTTATGGTCTTCTCTGGCTAGTGGAATATTTCATATTCTCCTATATTTTCTAAATGTCCTAAAGCAAAAATATTTTAGGTTTAAAACTTGCTTTTTAAGAAATACTGGCATTTTCATGTGATCATGACAATATTAATAGCTATCATTTATTGTAGGTTTACTCTGTGCCTTTGCATGCATAATCTCATGTAATCTATACAAAAACCTATTTTAAAGATGAAGAAATGTCTGATGAAGTTTAGTCACTTGTAAGACGTCACAGAGCTGGCAACTGGGGGAGCCAGGATTCAAACCCTTGTCTGTGACCCCAAAGGGCACATGCTAACCATTATGCACGCTATTTCTCTAGCAAATACAGAAGTGCTAAGGAAGAAAATACTGTGAGCCCCGTGTGGTGGCTCAGCACTTTGTGGGGCCAAGGCGGGTGAATCATCTGAGTTCAGGAGTTCGAGACCAGCCTGGTCAATATACAGTGAAACTCCATCTCTACTAAAAATACAAAAATTAGGCCGGGCGCGGTGGCTCACACTTGTAATCCTAGCACTTTGGGAGGCCAAGGCAGGTGGATCACCTGAGGTCGGGAGTTCAAGACCAGCCTGACCAACATGGAGAAACCCTGTCTCTACTAAAAATACAGAATTAGCCGGGGTGGTGGCACATGCCTGTAATCCCAGCTACTCAGGAGGCTGAGGCAGGAGAATCGCTTGAACCCAGGAGGCGGAGGTTGCGGTGAGCCGAGATCATGCCATTGCACTCCAGCTTGGGCAAAAAGAGTGAAACTCTGTCTCAAAAAAAAAAAAAAAAAAATACAAAAATTAGCTGGAAATAGTGGTATACACCTGTAGTCCCAGCTACTTGGGAAGGTGAGGCAGGAGAATCGCTTGAACCCAGGAGGCAGAGGTTTCAGTGAACCAAGATCACACCACTGCACTCCAGCCAGGGTGACAGAGCGAGACGCCATCTCTCAAAAAAAGCAACAAAAAAGAAAATACTGTGAAAGACATAGCTGCAAATACTTTTCCACTTTTTTGATGAAGTCTCGTTCTGTTACCCAGGCTGCAGTACAGTGGCACGATCTCAACTCACTGCAACCTCCACCTCGTAGGTTCAAGTGATTCTCCTGCCTCAGTTTCTTGAGTAGCTGGGATCAGAGGCACCCGCCACCACTCCCAGGCTAATTTTTATATTTTTAGTAGAGACAGGGCTTCACCATGTTGGCCAGGCTGGTCTTGAACTCCTGACTTCAAGTGATCCGCCCATCTTGGCCTCCCAAAGTGCTGGGACTACAGGTGTAAGCCACCAAGCCTGGCACTTTTCCACCTTTTGAAAATATGTATGTTGGGCCAGGTGCAGTCGCTCATGCCTGTAATCCCAGAACTTTGGGAGACGGAGGTGAGCAGACCGCCTGAGGTCAGGAAGGAGTTCAAGACCAGCCTGGCCAACATGGGTGAAACCCCATCTCTACTAAAAATACCAAAAAAGTTAGCTGGGCGTGGTGAGGGGCGTCTGTAATCCCAGCTACTCGGGAGGCTGAGGCAGGGAGAATCACTTGGACCGGGGAAGCAGAGGTTGCATTGAGCCAAGATTGTGCCAATGAGCTCCAGCCTGGGCAACAGAGTAAGACACCACCTCAAAAAACAAGAAAAAGAAAAAAGAAAATACATGTATTGGAATCAACTTACTACCAAGTGGTATAACTTTTTTTTTTTTTTTTGACGGAGTTTTGCTCTTTTACTCAGGCTGGAGTGAAATAGCATGATCTCGACTCACTGCAACCTCTGCCCCCAAGATTCAAGCGATTCTCCTGCCTCAACCTCCCGACCAGCTGGGATTGTAGGCACCCGCCACCACACCCAGCTAATTTTTGTATTTTTAGTAGAGATGGGGTTTTGCCATGTTGGCCAAGCTGGTCTCAAACTCCTGACCTCAGGTGATCCACCCGCCTCGGCCTCCCAAAGTGCTAGGATTACACGTGAGCCACCGTGCCCAGCCCCAATTGGTATAATTTAATTTTGTTTCTTCTTTAAAAAAGAAAATACATATGTTAATGAAAATGCAAATTATAAAAAACAATATTTAATTACCTGTGATCCCATTACCCAGAGGTAATCTTCTCTATACATCTGTGTATATATTTTAAATGGAATAATTATCTACATAGTTTTCCATAACCAGCTATTTTCACAATATATCCTGAACAGCTTGCAGCTACTGACTTGTTACTGAGTATCTGCCACATCATTATAGTAAATGGTTACTTGGTATATACAATGAAAAAGAATATAAAATAGTTTATATAATTATTATCTACTGTTAATCTTTCAACGTGTTTCAAATTTTTCACCACAAAAGTTGTTTATTAAAATTACAATGACTAGTTCAGGCATGGTGGCTCCTACCTGTAATCCCAGCACTTTGGGATGCCGAGGTGGGCAGATCACTTGAGGTCAGGAGTTCCAGACCAGCCTGGCCAACATAGTGAAACCTCATCTCTACCAAAAATACAAAAATTAGCCAGGCATGGTGGTATGCACCTGTACTCCCAGCTACTCAGGTGGCTGAGGCAGGAAAATTGCTTGAACCTGGAAGGTGTAGGTTGCAATGAGCCAAGATCACACCACTGCCTTCCAGCTTGGGCAACAGAGCGAGACTCTTGTCTCCAAAAAAAAAAAAAAAACCAAACAACAACAACAAAATTGGAATGACTAAAACATCAGTATTAATTCTCTTATAAATGAAATTCCTGAATCAAATGATACATCAGATACTAAAGCCTCTACTACTGAAGCAGAACATTAAAAATCTGCTTTGCCCTATAAAATGCTCTTCATTCCAAGACATAAAAATGAAGTGTGAGTCTTTCACCCATCTCATATTGACTCTTATGGTGGAAATATCAATGTAAAACTACACACTGTAAAAATACTGACATAATAATCACATTTTCTTGGCTAAATTCACATCTAAAAAATGTGCCTCAGGAAAACTGACTCTGTTGGGAATAGTGGCCACAACAGTGATGATTTAATTGTGCTGTACAGAAAAATTGAATATGGAATTAAAATGGCTTAATGGTATTCACCACAGAAAATGTTTTCTTGGCTGGGCACAGTGGCTCATGCCTGTAATTCCAGCACTTTGGGAGGCCAAGGCAGGCGGATAACCTGAGGTCAGGAGTTCGAGATCAGCCTAGCCAACATGGTAAAACCTGTCTCTACTAAAAATACAAAAATTAGCCGGGAGTGATGGCACACACCTGTAATCCCAGCTACTCTGGAGGCTGAGGCAGGAGAAACACTTGAATCCAGGAGGCAGAGGTTGCAGTGAGCCAAGATCATGCCACCGCATGCCAGCCTGGATGACAGAGCGACACTTGGTCTCGTGCCCGGCCTGGGAAATACTTTTTTATGAAAATTTACTGGTATTGATAGATTTCTGATTTAAATGCCCTTATTCATAAATATGGACTCAAAAAAGCCTCTCTATGATACATATTGCCTAAGTGTCCTAAAGAAAGGAGCATCAGCTACAATTCCAATAACCATAATGTACAAGAATACCTTTCTCAGCCAGGCACGGTGGCTCACGCCTGTAATCCCAGCACTTTGGGAGGCCAAGGTGGGTAGATCACTTGAGGTCAGGAGTTCGAGACTAGCCTGATCAACATCGTGAAATCCCACCTCTACTAAAAATACAAAATCAGCCAGATGTGGTGGCACACATCTGTAATCCCAGCTACTTGGGAGGCTGAGGCAGGAGATTTTGTATATATACGTATATATTTATATATACGTATATATTTACATATATAGCTGGTACTACTACTATATATATTTATATATACGTGTGTGTGTATATATACGTATAAATAGATATAAATATATATTTACATATATTTACATATATATACATATATATAAATATATATAGTAGTAGTACCAGCTACTCAGGAGGCTGAGACAGGAGAATTGCTTGAACCCAGGAGGCGGAGGTTGCAGAGAGCCGAGATTGCGCCACTGCACTCCAGCCTAGGTGACAGAGCAACTCTGTCTCCAAAAAAAAAGATAGATTTGGAATGCTTTAAACATTGACTCTTCTTCTGAGTAATAACTATTCTTCTGTATAATTACAGTAGACTGTCTAATTTAATAATTAAGGAAATGAAAATAAACCTGAAAGGAAATATATACATATATGTGTATATATACACACACACATACATAAATAAATGTATATACGTATATATGTATATACATATATGTATATATGTACGCATGTGTATACATATATACATATATACATATTCTCCTGTCTCAGCCTCCGAAGTAGCTGGGACTACAGGCACATGCCACCATGCCCGTCTAATTTTTATATTTTTAGTAGAGATGAGGTTTCGCCATGTTGGCCAGGCTGCCCTCGAACTCCTGACCTCAAGTGATCTGCCCACCTCAGCCTCCCAAAGTGCTGGGATTACGGGCATGAGCCACAGCACCTGGCCCAAATCTATCTTTTTATAAGAATTCTTCAGACCAGGTGTAGTGGCTCACACCTGTAATCCCAATACTTTGTGAGGCTGAGGAGGCGGGAGGATCATTTGAGCCCAGGAGTTTGAGATCAGCCTGGGCAACAGAGTGAGACCCCACCTCCATATAAAATATATAAATAAAAATGTAAAAAAGAATCCTTCAAGTTGGATGTAGTGGCTGACACCTGTAATATCAATGCTTTTGGAAGCCAAAGCGAGAGGACTGCTTGAGGCCAGAGTTTGAGACCAGCCTTAGGCAACATAGTGAGACTCTGTCTCTATTTAATTTTTTTAAAAAAATAATCTTTCAGGCCAGGCGCGGTGGCTCATGCCTGTAATCCCAGCAGTTTGGGAGGCCAAGGCGGGAGGATCATGAAGTCAGGAGATCAAGACCATCCTGGCTAAAACGATGAAATCCCATCTCTACTACCAAAATACAAAAAAAATTAGCCGGGTGTGGTGGCAGGCGCCTGTGGAGGCTGAGGCAGGAGAATGGTGTGAACCCAGGAGGCAGAGCTTGCAGTGAGCCGAGACAGCACCACTGCACTCCAGCCTGGGCAACAGAGCAAGACTCTATCTCGGAAAAAAAAAAAAAAAAAAACAATAACAATAATAATCTTTCAATAATAAGCTGATAAGAGTAAATATTTCAATTTTCAAACCCAGTAAGTAGAGGTTGCAGTGAGCACAGATCACACCACTGCACTCCAGCCTGGGTGACAGAGTGAGACCCTGCCTCAAATAAATAAATAAAGGCAACATCTAGACATTTATATGATCATGCCTGTAATACAACTATAAAGTCTCTATTAAGTATGAAGTGAGGGGCCGGGCATGGTGGCTCATGCCTGTAATCCCAGCACTTTGGGAGGCCAAGGTGGGCAGATCACCTGAGGTCAGGAGTTCAAGACTAGCCTGGCCAACATGGTAAAATGCTGTCTCTACTAAAAATTAGCCAGGTGTGGTGGCGGGCACCTGTAATCCCAGCTACTCAGGAGGCTGGGGCAGAAGAATCACTTGAACCCAGGAGGCAGAGGTTGCAGTGAGCTGAGATAGCACCACTGCATTCCAGCCTGG
The DNA here is from genome assembly GCF_003255815.1 of Theropithecus gelada. Classification (NCBI taxonomy): domain Eukaryota; kingdom Metazoa; phylum Chordata; class Mammalia; order Primates; family Cercopithecidae; genus Theropithecus; species Theropithecus gelada. The sequence goes on along the minus strand of NC_037677.1, from coordinate 65,777,261 downwards.
GTGACAAGAGCAAAACTCCCTCTCATACACACACAAAAAAGTATTAGTTGGGGAATGGGTGAAAAGTAACACATATTCCTAGGTTTACTATTCCATGGTTTTAATATTAAACCGTTATGATCTTAGTAAATGCAAAGATGCTTATTTTTTATTGTGAGGATTGCTCACTGTTGAGTGTCTAGCACTTAGTATAGTGCCTGGCACATAGTAGAAGCTCAGTGCCTGTCAATAAATAAATGGAAAATAAGGTAATAAGCACTTTGCACAGGGTCTGCCTCAAAGTGCTCAATAAATAGACGCTAGATTGGAATTGAAATCTTGCTTATCAGAACCACAATGCGAATTGTTCTCTGAAAAGCTGTAAAGACAAAAACAGCTTTATCTTTTTGAGATCTAATATTTCCTTTTGTGGTTCTAGTGAATTACTCCTTCTTATGTCCTTGGAAATTGGTTGCATTATCTTTTAATGGAATCCCACCTTTAGCAACTAAGTCTCCATTTTAGTATGATTTCTACTTAATTGAATATATACAAATGACATATATGTCCATATAACTAATTTTATCTAAATCAATGACAAGATGTTTACATATAGAATTGTTTGAGGTTAGCTAAACTTTGGGGATTAATACTCAGGAGAAGGGAAGTACTTGCTTTTTTTTTTTTTTTTTTTTTTTTTGGAGACGGAGTCTCGCTCTGTCGCCCAGGCAGGAGTGCAGTGGCCGGATCTCAGCTCACTGCAAGCTCCGCCTCCCGGGTTCACGCCATTCTCCCGCCTCAGCCTCCCGAGTAGCTGGGACCACAGGCGCCCGCCACTTCGCCCGGCTAATTTTTTGTATTTTTTAGTAGAGACGGGGTTTCACCGTGTTAGCCAGCATGGTCTCGATCTCCTGACCTCGTGATCCGCCCGTCTCGGCCTCCCAAAGTGCTGGGATTACAGGCTTGAGCCACCGCGCCCGGCCTAGAAGTACTTGCTTTTTTATCTTAAACCTTTATGTGCTATTTGAATGTTCTAATAATATAAAACATCAAAGAGATTTGTATCGGTAATGAGATTACGAGACACTGTAGCTTTCTTATTTTTACTTTTCCGTATTTAAAAAAGTGGGCTGGGTGCAGTAGTTCACACCTGTAATCTCGGCACTCTGAGAGGCTGAGGCAGGATGATGTCTTGAGCCCAGGAGTTCAGCCTGAGCAACACAGCAAGATCCTAACTCTACAAAAAATTTTTAAAAAATTAGCCAGGCAAGGTGGTGTGCGTCTGTGGTCCCAGCTACTCTGGAGGCTTGAGATAAGAGAACAGCGTGAGCCTGAGAGATCAAGGATGCAGTGAGCTGTGACTGCGTCACTGCACTCCAGCCTGGGCAACTTGAAAGACTTGTTTCAAATCAAATAAAAATAAATTTAAAAAATTTAAAGTGACTATATTTTTTAAATGTGGCAGTGGTACATTCAATACTATATTAAACCTCCTTGAGCTTATTCCAAATATCTGGTAGTATGTTCAATCAGGCCCAAAGCTGCTAACCCAAAACACAGACCATGGGGAACAAAAGGAAAATGTGGCTGGGACAGTGACTCACACCTGTGATTCCAGCATTTTGGGAGGCTGAGGTGGGAAGACTGCTTGAGGTCAGGAGTTTGAGACCAGCCTGGGCAACATGCAAGACCCCATCTCTATAAAAAATAAAAATTAGTAGGGCATGTTGGTACATGCCTGTAGTCTCAGCTACTTGGTAAGCTGAAAGGTGAAAGGGTTGCTTGAGCCCAGGAGGTCAAGGCTGCGGTGAGTTATGATTATACCACTACACTCCAGCCTAGGCGAGACCCTGTCTTTGAAAAAAAAAGGAAATGTGAGAAAGGCAGAACACCATTTCGCCATCTTGTCTTTACAGGATCCCAATGACATTTTACTTCAACAAAGCCAAACTGTATGAAGTTAAGCCCTGTCTCCAGGAGGCATGAAACAACCTCCACTTCTCATGATGCTGGCTTCTTCTCCAAACAATCTGAGGCCGAGCCCGGTGGCTCAAGCCTGTAATCCCAGCACTTTGGGAGGCCGAGACGGGCGGATCATGAGGTCAGGAGATCGAGACCATCCTGGCTGACACGGTGAAACCCCGTCTCTACTAAAAAATACAAAAAAACTAGCCGGGCGAGGTGGCGGGCGCCTGTAGTCCCAGCTACTCGGGAGGCTGAGGCAGGAGAATGGCGTGAACCCGGGAGGCGGAGCTTGCAGTGAGCCAAGATCACGCCACTGCACTCCAGCCTGGGCGGCAGAGCGAGACTCCGTCTCAAAAAAAAAAAAAAAAATAAAAAGAAGAGGCCAACTTTGCTGTAGCAGGCTAGAAGCCGTGATATCAAGTGNAAAAAAAAAAAAAAAAAAAAAAAAAAAAAACAATCTGAAAGACAGCTCCCTGGATATTTTGAAACCTCAGCTTCTGTTTTTCTAAGAAAAATATATTAATAACTTCTGAATTCTCTGATATTGAAGAAATTGAACACGAGTGTTAGTTTTCATCTATTGGGAAATATTCAAAGCTAAGTCTACTAAAATGAGTAAAACTTTAAATAAAATCTCTCTAGTCTAGTCTCATTTTTTAATCTTTATAGTTTTTGTTTTGTTTAATAGTTCATATCTTTCTCTTTTTTTTTTTTTTTTTTCTTTTGAGACAGAGTCTTGCTCTGTTGCCAGGCTGGAGTCAGCTCACTGCAACCTCCACCTCCTGGGTTCAAGCGATTCTTGTGCCTCAGCCTCCCAAGTAGCTGGGATTACAGGCCCACGCCACCACAAGCAGCTAATTTTTGTATTTTTAGTAAAGACAGGGTTTCACCATATTGGCGAGTCTGGTCTTGAACTCCTGACCTCATGATCCGCCCGCCTTGGCCCAGAATTACATAGCGCTGGGATTACAAGCGTGAGCCACCGCGCCCTGCCTAGTTCATATCCTTCCTGTATCTAAACTTTTCTCCCTAATAGATCTGGCACACTTATATCTTTTATAAAAGTCAACAATGACTACTTAGTTGAAGGAAAAAAGAAATTACTCGCTAAGTTTGTTGCCGAGTTCTTGAAGAGCTTGCTCTTGTTCATGATATATTTTTTTCAACTGCTGATTTTCATCCTGGAGGTTAAGGAACTCCTTCAGAACAATAAAAGACAGAAAATGCAATTTAAAAGAAAGAAACAAGAAACTCCAGAATGTATATATACCATTAATCAGAAACAAACATCCTTTAGCTTTTTAAAAGAAACAAATTGTGTCCAAAGCTCTTTCCTAGCTGCTGTATGTATCAACTATTTTCCATTTACTTAATCTCTTCACTGATATTTTTTAAGATGACTAGTATATCCATTTCCTTGGTATAACGTAAATTATAATTTATCTTTTTAAATAAGTTAACATTTGTCAAGATAGAATTTTTAAAGTTTTACCACTATTTACTTTTTTAAGACTAATGATTTGTTGAGTCTCATTTCTAAGATGAGATAAGGCATCTTTCTCCTTTTGAAGATCTTCCTGCAAAGTCTGCCTCCATTCCTTCTCAATCTTCAAGTCAGTTTCCAGTTGCACCCTTGAATGACAAATAATACACAGAAGCTCAGTGCTATTTCTCACATGACAGGTGTTATGTATTCTTTACTAAAATCACCCTTTTGGTTTACTACTTTGGCCTTTGTAATGCATTTTTCAGACATTTTCTTTCACAAATATTTTTCGGTAAACAAGTTCAGCAGCACAGGGTTTTCCAACCACAAAATATTGACTTATTTGCCAGCCATGAAACAATCCTTGCTAAACCATTTACATCATTAATTAATTCCATAGACATAAATATTGCATAAGCATAGAAAATGCCTTGGAAAGGCAAACACCATAATATTAAAACTGGTTACATCTTGGGAATGGAACTAAGAGGAGGAACGTAAGATTCTAATTGTCTTACACTTCTATGCCATGTGAAAAATTTTACAAAAAAACTTTATTCCAATATAAGAATTATAGCAATTGCTAAATCAGTTTAACTTCGGTAATGGCAAAATCAGCCCTGTTGCAGAGTGCTAATTTGCAAATTACTGTTGGAAGCTGACCAATTACATGAAAGACCTAAAACCAAGCAGACATTGGGGGAAAGTCCACACTGCCTGGAAATGCCAATTCTGAAAGCATTCCTGCAATCTTCTTCTTCTTCTTTTTTTTTTTTGGAGACAGGGTCTTGCTATGTTGCCAGGCTGGACTCAACTCCTGGGCTCAAGTGATCCTCCCACCTCAGCCTCTCAGCATCTGAGACTATAGGCCTGCCACCAAAACTCCTGAATTATTCTAAAGGTGCTAGCTGGCAAAGCAAACATAGTTGAATTTCCACATTTTAAGCTGACTAAAAAAAAAGAACACAAATCACTTCCATGATTATTTCTCATAAACAGTTATAACAAGTGAGGCATTTATCTACTAACAATACTACAGTTACTAATACTTTATATTTTAATTGCAACATTATAATGTTGAGTACATTAATATTTTTGTGTTAATATTTAGATTAGTTTTTATTTCCTCATAGTTAGCATTTCCATATACAGCCATATATTTTCCAGTGGAATAAATTTTAGATTTTGTAATTCAGGTTGAAGAGAAGAGTACCTGAAAATGGAATTTACAAATTATTGATAAATACTATTTTACTACAAATTTAAAATTTGAACAGCATCTCTTCAACTGTTACTTCCTTATAACATTGACAAGAAAAAAAACTGATTCCCACTGGGGCCACTGTCTGTGTGAAGTCTGCACATTCTCTCCATGTCTGTGTAAGTCTTCTCCAGGTACTCCAGTTTCCTCCCAGATCCCAAAGATGTGCACATTAGATGAACTGGCATTATCTACATTGTCCCAGCCTGAGTGTGGGTGTGTTTGGGTACATCCTGTGATGGAATAGTGTCCTGTGGAAGACTGGTTCCCACTGGGTGCCCAACTTGCCAGGATAGGCTCCGGCCACCAATGAGCCTGAACTGTAATAATTGGGCAAAGAATGAGCTTACTCGTTTTTATTCATCTTTCCTTAAATGTATGTATAACTCACGTTTACTTCAATATTTAATACTAGAAGACCAGAAGGTCTTTAGTTAGCAGTTTAGTGATTTTTTGTGAAAATAATTATGCAGTAGAAACTTAACTCTTCTTCACATCAAGTAGCCTATGATAAAACTGGTTTCATTTAGCATCATTTCACTCAGTCAGAGTTTCCAAGAACCTGTCAATGACATTAAGTGAGAATTTACTGTGTATGTTACATAATGTGAGGACCTACTGTGTATGTTACAAACACTGAAGTAACCAAAGCACACAGTACCCTGTTGAATGGCCTCATCATCCAGAATCAAAAAATAAATGAATGAAAAAGCAAAGGAAAATTTTGTTTTTAAGTTATATAAATATATTGTCAGAATACATGTTGAATACTGAAAGCAAAAACCATAAAAGGAAAAAAGGAAGATGTACCAGGCATGGTGGCTCATGCCTGTAATCCCAAAATTTTGGGAGGCCAAAGCGGGCAGATCTCTTGAGGCCAGGAGTTCAAGACCAGCCTGCCCAACATGATGAAACCCCATCTCTACTAAAAATACAAAATTTAGCCGGGTGTGCTGGTGCCCGCCTGTAATTCTACTACTTGGGAGGCTGAGGCAGGAGAATCGCTTGGACCCAGGAGGCAGAGGTTGTAGTAAGCCAAGATCTCACCACTGCACTCCAGCCTGGGTGACAGAGCAAGATTCCATCTCAAAAAAAAAAAGAAAAAGAAAAAGGAAGATGTAAGTACATAAAGAATTAAAATGTGTAAATAAAAACCACTATAATCCAAATTTTAAACTAAACAATAAACTTAGAAAACATTTTCAGGCTGGGCACAGTGGCTCATGCCTGTAACTCCAGCACTTTGGGAGGCCGAGGCAGGTGGATCACCTGAGGTCAGGAGTTCGAGAACAGCCTGGCCAACATGGTGAAACCCTGTCTGTACTAAAAATACAAAAATTAGCCAGGCGTGGTGGCATACACATTTAATCCCAGCTATTCAGGAGGCTGAAGCATGAGAATCGCTTGAACCTTGGAGGCAGGGGTTGCAGTGAGCTAAAATCGCACCACTGCACTCCAGCCTAGGCAACAGAGTGAGACTCTAAAATATATATATTTATGGTTCATGCCTGTAATCCCAGCACTTTGGGAGGCCAAGGCGGGTGGATCACCTGGGGTCAGGAATTTGAGACCAGCCTGGCCAACATGGTGAAACCTGTCTCTACTAAAAACACAAAAACTATCTGGGCATGGTGGCGGGCGCCTGTAATCTCATCTACTCGGGAGGCTGAAGCATGAGAATTGCTTGCACCCAGGAGGTGGAGGTTGCAGTGAGCTGAGATCGCACCACTGTACTCCAGCCCGGGTGACCAAAAAAAAAAAAAAAAAAATTGGGTTATCACTACAGAATAAGTTGCATTACTGCAGAATATCAGATTATCTTACCCATGCTTTTGTCAAACACTAGAAAGGTAATTCAGTAACAGAGTACCAGAGTTTCAAGACTGTTCTACTGATGGGCCAAGTAGCCCAGTCGTGTTCTTCATGTGCTTCATTTGACAAGGCACAGAGACTTACACAACAAACCCAGGGCATCATTAATAAATCTGATGACTTAAATGCTCCTTGTAACTTAAAATTAAGAGGAATTTTTTTTTCTGAATGTTTTGGGGTTTTTGTTTTGTTCTGTTTTTAGAGACAAGAACTCACTCTGCCACCCAGCAGGCTGAAGTTTAGTGGCACAATCAGCTCACAGCAACCTTGAACTCCTGGGCTCAAGCAATCCTTTTGCCTCAGCCTGCCGAGCAGCTGGGGCTACAGGTGTGTGCCACAACACCCAGCTAATTTTTTCTTTCTTTCTTTCTTTTTGTAGAGACAGGGTCTCATTATGTTGCTCAGACTGGTCTTAAACTCCTGGCGTCAAGCAATCCTCTCGCCTCAGCCTCCTAAAGCACTGGGATTACAACCATGTGCCACCACGCCAGGCCCTGCTTTTGGCTTTGGGAGTGGATTTCAGTTTCACAGTTTTCACAGTGTAGAAATAATATGGATTTTCTTTTCTTTTCTTTTCTTTTTTTTTTTTTTGAGATGGAGTCGTGCTCTGTCACCTAGGCTGGAGTGCAGTGGCATGACCTCGACACACTGCAACCTCTGCCTCCCGGGTTCAAGCGATTCTCCTGCCTCAGCCTTCTGAGTAGCTGGGATTACAGGCGCCCACCACCATGACTGGCTAATTTTTAAAAAATTTTTAGTAGAGACGGGGTTTTACCATGTTAGTCAGGCTGGTCTCGAACTCCTGACCTCATGATCCACCTGCCTCAGCCTCTCAAAAGTTCTAGGATTACAGGCGTGAGCCACCAGGCTCGGCCTGTAGGTTTTTAACCACAGTAATATACCCTGGACTAAAGCCAGGGAATTCTACATATTAATTCCTCAAATTCCTCAAATTATTATATTTGTGGTAGATTTAAATGGAGTACAGAATTCTGGTTCTGGAAAAGATGAAGTAAGCACATTATTCCCTATCCCTCCAACTAAGTACAGTTAAAAACTCTGGACATTATATGTAAAACATACATAAGAAGACTCCAAGGCCAAGCACAGTGGCTCATGCCTGTAATCCCAGCACTCTGGGAGGCCCAGATAGGCGGATCACCTGAGGTCGGGAGTTCAAGACCTGCCTGGCCAACATGGAGAAACCCTGTCTCTACTAAAAATACAAAATTAGCCGAGCATGGTGGCACATGCCTGTAATCCCAGCTACTTGGGAGGCTGAGGCAGGAGAATCGCTTGAACCCGGGAGGCAAAGGTTGCAGTGAGCCGAGATCGCGCCATTGCACTCCAGCCTGGGCAACAAGAGTGAAACTCCACCTCAAAACAACAACAACAAAAGAAGACTTCAGAAAGTAAAGAGAAGATGTTTGATCAGCTAGGAACTCCAGGAATCAAAGAACAACATGGTGATGAGTTACCTCAGGTTTCTTTTTGTCTCACATATAGGTCAGATTAGGTGTTGATGAAGCCCTCAACCCATTAAATACTAATGGGCATAGACAAAAAAAAAAAGCCCCAAGAAGAGCTCTTCCCATGCCAAAGGGCCAGGAAATAGCCTAGCAAGACAGAAAACTTTGGACAATAAATGTCCTATTCCAGCAAAACACCTGAGAAAAATCCCATGCCCCCGCAACAAACCTCAGTCAGCAAAAGGTGAGTGAGGAGCCTGGATTTCTACTCTTGCCTGGCAATGATGAGGTAACCTTCTTGCACCCTGCTGTGGTAGTATCAGAAAATGCCAAGTGGGAGCCTGAACCTTCCTAACCCCCAGCAGTAATAAGGCATCTGTTATGGTTTGAATGTTTGTCCTCTTCAAAACTCACATTGAAACTTAATGCCCAGTTTAACAACATAAGAGGTAAGGCCTTGACAGCACAGTGGCTCACGCCTGTAATCCCAGCACCCTCGGAGGCGAAGGCAAGCGGATCACTTGAGGTCAGGAGTTTGAGACCAGCCTGGTCAACATGGTGAAACCTCATCTCTACAAAAAACACAATTAGCCAGGTGTGGTGGTGTGTGCCTATAGTCCCAGCTACTAGGAGTGCTGAGGCAGGAGGATTGCCTGAACTGGGGAGGTCAAGGCTGCAGTAAGCTGAGATCGTATCACTGCACTCCAGCCTCAGCAACAGAGCCAGACCTTGTCTCAAAAAAAAAAAAAACAAAACAACAAACAGGTGAGGCCCTTAAGAGGTAATTGGCTCATGAGGTCTCTGCCTTCATGAATGAATTAACAGGTTAATGGACTAATGGGTTATCACAAGAATGGGTCTGTTATAAAAGTCAGTTTGGTAGGCCAGGAATGGTGGCTCACACCTGTAATCCAAGCACTTTGGGAGGCCAAGGTAGGAGGATCACTTTAGTCTAGGAGTTCAAGACCAGCCTGGGCAATATAGTGAGACCACATCTCTATAAGAAAAATAATAAATAAAAATAATAAACAAAAGCCAGTTTGACTCTCGGTACACTCCTCTTGCCCTGTGATGTCTTCTGCCATGTTAGGATGCAGCACAAAGCCCTCACCAGAAGATGACCAAATGTGGCTGCCCAATCTTGGACTTCCCAGATTCCAGAACTGTAAGAAATAAGCCTGTTTTCTTTTTAAATTACCCAGTCTCAGGTACCCAGTTATATCAACAGAAAGTAAACTAATCTGGGCCAGGCACAGTGGCTCATGCCTGTAAACCCATCACTTTGGGAGGACAAGGTAGGTGGGTCACCTGAGGTCAGGAGCTCGAGACCAGCCTGACCAGCATGGCAAAACCTCATCTCTACAAAAAATTAGCCAGGCATGGCGGTACGCACCTGTAATCCCAGCTGCTAAAGAGGCTGAGGCACAAGAATCGCTTGAACCCGGGAGGCAGAGGTTGCAGTGAGTCGAGATTGCGCCACTGCACTCCAGCCTGGGCAACAGAGCGAAAACTCAAACTCTGTCTCAGAAAAACAGAAAGTAAACTAATGCAGTCTATCCCTGGATCTAAGGGAAAAAACAAAGAAAAAATAAAATAAAGTGTCTCTCAAGCAACCTCACTGGTAACAATGGACGAGTAACCTGGGACTTGAATCTGCATGCAGCAGTAAAAAGGCATTTCTTTTTTCTTTTCCTTTTTTTTTTTTTTTTTTGAGACAGAGTCTTGCTCTGTCACCCAGGCAGGAGTGCAGTGGCACAATCTTGGCTCACTGCAACCTCTGCCTCCCAGGTTCAAGTGATTCTCTCACCTCAGCCTCCCGAGTAATTGGGATTACAGGCACCAGCCACTACGCCTCACTAATTTTTCTATTTTTAGTAGAGACGGAGTTTCACCATGTTGGCCAGGCTGGTCTCGAACTCCTGACCTCAGGTGATCCACCCGTCTCTGCCTCCCAAAGTGCTGGGATTACAGGCGTGAGCCACCATGCCTGGCCTAACAAGGCATTTCTTAACCACCCCCACAGTATCAGTGAAAGCCAATTGAGAGCCTGGATTACCTCCACCCAGTGGTAATGAGGCTTCTCGTCCTCTCTCCTCCAAGATGGTTTCAGCAGAAACCAAGAGGAGAGCCTGGACTTCCACTACCCGCCAACAGTAACATGGCACCACTCCCCTTCTCCACAGTATCAGTGGAAGCTGACTGGAAGATTCAGATTTCAATCCCTGCAGTTATTAGGCACCCTATTCCATCCCACCTGGAATGGTCTTGGGCTTCCAACTCCATTTGACGTAAAGGGTTACTGTCCACATCCCCCTACTAGTGTGGTTTCAGTGAAGGCCTGCCAAAACAATATATAAAATCCAGAGTCTTATTCTACCCAAAGTATCCTGGATGCAACTGAAAAACATCTGTTATACTAAGGCCCAGGAAGGTCTCAAGTTAGGTGAGAAACATCAATCAACAGATGCTAACATCATAGTTCCAGATGGTGGAATTATCTGTCAAGAATTTTAAAGCAGCCACCATTAAAATGCTCCCACTACCAATTAAGACACATCTGAAAAATCATGAGGAAAGAAAGAAGAAAGGAAATAAACATAAAAAAGAGCCTGGCCAGGCACCATGGCTCACATCTATAATCCCCACACTTTGGGAGCCCAATACAGGAGGATCACTTGAGACCAGGAGTTCAAGACCAGCCTGGACAATATACCATAGCCCTCATCTCTACAAAAAATAAAAATAAAAATAAATTAGCCAAGCATAGGGGTGTATGCCTGTAGTCCTAGGAAGCTTGGGCAGAAGGATCACTTGAGTCCAGAAGTTCAAGTTCACAGTGAGCCATGATCATGCCACTGCCCTACAGCCTGGTCAACAGCAAGATCCTATCTCAAAACTAAACAAAAACAAAACAAACAACAAAAGAAAATAGATCAAATGGAAATCTTAGGACTGAAAAATACAATAATCTTGCTGAAAGGGCTCAAGAGAAGAATGAAGACGGTGAGGGAAGAATGAATGAATTTGAAAATATAACAACAGAAATAATCCAATCTGAACAGGAACTGGTGGGACTACTAAAAAAAAAAAAAAAAGATCGCCTGGGCACAGTGGCTCACGCCTATAATCCCGGCACTTTGGGAGGCCAAGGTGGGCGGATCACGAGGTCAGGAGATCGAGACCATCCTGGCTAACATGGTGAAACCCCGTCTCTACTAAAAAATACAAAAAATTAGCCAGGCGTGGTGGCAGACGCCTGTAGTCCCAGCTACTACGGAGGCTGAGGCAGGAGAATGGCATGAACCCGGGAGGCGGAGCTTGCAGTGAGCCAAGATCATGCCACTGCACTCCAGCCTGGGCGACAATGTGAGACTCCATCTCGGGAAAAAAAAAAAAGGCCAGGCACAGTGGCTCACGCCTGTAATACCAGCACTTTGGGAGGCCAAGGTGGGTGAATCACAAGGTCAGGAATTTAAGACCAACCTGGCTAACATGGTGAAACCATCTTTTACCTTCAGAAATGAAGGTAAAATAGAATTTATTGCCAACAGACATACCCTAAAAGAATGGCTAAAGAGCTTGGCATGGTGGCTCACACCTGTAATCCTACCTACTCAGAAGGCTGACGCCAGAGGATTATTTGAGGCCAGGCATTCAAGACTAGCCTGAGCAACATAATAAGACCTCATCTCTAAAAAAAATTTGGCCGGGCACGGTGGCTCAAGCCTGTAATCCCAGTATTTTGGGAGGCCAAGATGGGTGGATCACGAGGTCAGGAGATCGAGACCATCCTGGCTAACATGGTGAAACCCCGTCTCTACTAAAAAATACAAAAAATTAGCCAGGCGTGGTGGCAGACGCCTGTAGTCCCAGCTACTACGGAGGCTGAGGCAGGAGAATGGCATGAACCCGGGAGGCGGAGCTTGCAGTGAGCCAAGATCATGCCACTGCACTCCAGCCTGGGCGACAATGTGAGACTCCATCTCGGGAAAAAAAAAAAAAGTCCAGGCACAGTGGCTCACGCCTGTAATACCAGCACTTTGGGAGGCCAAGGTGGGTGAATCACAAGGTCAGGAATTTAAGACCAACCTGGCTAAGATGGTGAAACCCCGTCTCTACTAAAAATACAAAAAAAAAAAATTAGCCGGGCATGGTGGCAGGCACCTGTAATTCTAGCTACTCAGGAGGCTGAGGCAGGAGAATCGCTTGAACCAGGCAGCAGAGGTTGCAGTGGGCTGAGATCGCACCACTGTACTCCAGCCTGGGTGACAGGCTGAGACTCCATCTCAAAAAAAAAAAAAATTAGCTGGGCATGGTGGCACGCGCCTGTAATCCCAGCTACCCAGGAGGCTGAGGCAGAAGAACCACTCGAATCCAGGAGGTTGCAGAGAGCCAAGATCATACCACAGCACTCCAGCCTGGTGACAGAACAAGACTCCGTCTCAAAAAAAAAAAAGACCCAACATTCATGGTATCAAGAGTCTCTGAAGGGGAGGAGAAGGCAACTGACACTAAAAAAAATATATCTGAAAAAGTAATGGCTGAAAATTTCCCAAATTTGACAAAGACATAAACCTACAGATATAAGAAGCTGATCAAATCCTAAATAGGTTAAATCCCCAAAAAAATTTTTTTTGAAAGCAGTAAGACAGAAATGACATTAACGCCTAAAGAGAAACAATTCAAATGACAGTGTATTTTTAATCAGAAAACCATAAAGGCCAAGAGAAAGTGATGTAAGATTTCTCTAGTGCTAAAAGAACTGCCAACCCAGAATTCTATACCCAATGAAAATATCCTTCAGAAATGAAGGTAAAATAGAATTTATTGCCAACAGACATACCCTAAAAGAATGGCTAAAGAGCTTGGCATGGTGGCTCACACCTGTAATCCTACCTACTCAGAAGGCTGACGCCAGAGGATTATTTGAGGCCAGGCATTCAAGACTAGCCTGAGCAACATAATAAGACCTCATCTCTAAAAAAAATTTGGCCGGGCACGGTGGCTCAAGCCTGTAATCCCAGTATTTTGGGAGGCCAAGATGGGTGGATCACGAGGTCAGGAGATCGAGACCATCCTGGCTAACATGGTGAAACCCTGTCTCTACTAAAACTACAAAAAATTAGCCAGGCGTGGTGGCAGACGCCTGTAGTCCCAGCTACTCGGGAGGCTGAAGCAGGAGAATGCCATGAACCCGGGAGGCAGAGCTTGCAGTGAGCTGAGATCCGGCCACTGCACTCCAGCCTTGGTGACAGAGCGAAACTCCGTCTCAAAAAAAAAAAAAAAAATTTAAGGCCAGGTGCAGTGGCTCACGCCTGTAATCCTAACACTTTGGAAGATCATGGCAGGGAGACTGCTTGAGGCCAGGAGTTCAAGACCAGCCTGGGCAACATAGCAACATCCTGTCCCTATAAAAATTAGCCAGGTGTGGTGGTATGCTCTACCATCCTAGCTACTCAGGAGGCTGAGGCGAGAGGATCCTTTGCGCCCATGAGTTCAAAGCTGCAATGAGTTATGATCACGCCACTATACCCCAGCCTGGGCGAGAGAGAAATAAGACCCTATCTCAAAAAAATAAAATAAAATAAGTTTTTTAATTAGTTGGCATGATGGCTAATGCCTATAGTCCCAGCTACTTGGGAGGTAAAGGCAAGAGCATTGCTTGAGCCCAGGAGCTCGAGGTTGCAGTGAGCCATGATCACACTACTGTATTCCAGCCTCAGTGACACAGTGAGACGCCTCTCTCTTTAAAAAAAAAAAAAAAAAGAGGCCAGGCACGGTGGCTCACGGCTATAATCCTAGCACTTTTGGAGGCCAAGGTGGGCTGATCACTTGAGCCCAGGAGTTCGAGATTATTCTCGGCAACATGGAGAAAACCCGTCTCTACCAAAAAAAAATAATAATAATACAAAAATTAGCCAGGTGTGGTGATATGCACCTGTAGTCTCAGCTACTCAGGAGCCTGAGATGGGAAGATTACTAAGCCCAGGAAATCAAGGCTGCAGTGAGCTGTGATCACACCACTGCACTCCAGCCTGGCTGACAGAGCAAGACCCTGTATCAAAAAAAAAAAAAAAATGTTTAAAGAAAGTTCAGACACACACAAAAAACCTGGAGCTTCAGGAATAAAAAAGAATAATGAAGTTTTCTAAATTAGATTAAATTTAAACATTAAATTCTGTTTATGGTTGCACAACATATTACAACATTGTCTAACATGATTCCCAATATATGTAAAAGAGATCATTAAGCAAATTATATTAAAGAGGGGAGAAAGTATGAATACTTAAATAGAGGTAAAGTTTTCACACTTCATCCAAAGTGGTAAAATGTTAATGCCAACAGACTGTGGAAAAATAGCATATGTGTAATATAATGTCCACAGCAAACACCAAAAATCTATACAAAGAGATGCATTCAAAAGTGCTACAGATAAATCAAAACGGAATTCTAAATAACGTTCATGTAACTTATGGGAAGGCAGGAAAAATTAAACAGAGGAACAACAAATAGGAAAAACAAATTAAACAACAAAATGGCAGACTTAAGCTCTACTATATCAATAATTACAATATATATAAATGGACTAAACATACTATGAAAAGACAGAGTTGGGAGAATTGATTTTAAAAGCATGAAGCAGGCCAAGCACGATGGCTCATGCCTGTAATCCAAATGCTTTAGGAGGCTGAGGCAGAGAGATCACTTGAGGCCAGGAGTTCCAGACCAGCTTAGGATACATAGCAAGACCTCCATCTCTTAAAAAAAAAAATTATTAGCCAGGTGCAGTGGCACATGCTTGTTGTCCTAGCTACTCAGGAGGCTGAGGCAGGAGGATCTCTTGAGCCCAGAATTAGAGGCTGCAATGAGCTATAATGGTACCACTATACTCCAACCTGGCAACAAAGCAAGACCCTGTCTCTAAAAAACAAATAACAACAACAACAAAACATGAACTATATGCTATCTATAAGAAACTTCAGGCTGGGAGCAGTGGCTCATGCCTGTAATCCCACACTTTGGGAGGCCAAAGTGGGAGGATCACTTGAGCTCAGGAGTTCAAGATCAGTATGGGCAACATACCAAGACCTTTTCTCTACTAAAAAATAAAAATAAAAATAAATTAGCTGGGTATGATGGCACAACGCCTAAGGTCCCAGCTACTCTGCAAGCTGAGGTTGGGAGGATTGCTTGAGCCTAGGATTGCTTGAGCCTAGGATTGCTCGAGTCATAGCTGCAGTGAGCTATGACCATGCCACTGCACTCCAGCCTGGGCAACAGAGTGAGACTCTGTCTTAAAAAAAAAGGAAAAGAAACTTCAAGCCGGGGATGGTGGCTCACACCTGTAATCCCAACACTTTGGGAGGCAAAGGTGGGAGGATCACTTGAAGCTAGGAGTGCAAGGCTAGCCTGGGCAACACAGCAAGATCCTGTCTCTCCAAAAAAAAAAAAAAAGAAACTTCAAACATTACAAAGGTACACTGAAAGTAAAAAAAAAAAAAAAAAAAGGAAAAATACAAACATTAATCAACAGAAAGCAGGAGTAACTATATTAATATCAGAAAAATTAACTTCAGAGCAAAAAAAAATTACCAGAGAAGTACATCATATAATGACAAAAGGGTCACTCTACCACGAAGATATATTAACAGTCCTGAATATGTAGGCATCAAATAACAGAGCTTTAGAATATAATAAGCAAAAACAGAATTGAAAAAATACATATACCAATCCACAATCACAGTTTGATATTTCAACAAATTCTCTCTCAATAATTAAAAACTACTAGACAGAAAATCACCAAGGATAGAGAAGAACTTAACAAACACTTCATGGGTATAAAGGCAGCTTAGCAACTTATACTTCATACATGGCATGTGGTCTTGTTTTAATGATCTGTTAATATAATAAATAACTACTTTCCATTGTTGCTTTTTTTGTTTGTTTGTTCTTACTGTTGTTTTCTTTTAATAACAGAATTGGTACATATTAACTGGGGGAAAAATACTGATATTTATAAAATAAAACTAAAATGTCCCTGTCAACCTCAACCTGCCAGCATTCACCTGAAATAACCACTCCCCAGAATCTGTATTCTTTAAAATCTTTTCTATGTATAAATATATATACATACATGGTTTTAATTTTGTTTTTAAAATTGAATCACATTTGGCATACTGTCTGCAACTTGCTTTTTTTCAGCACAATGACATATACTAACATCCTTCCTGGTTGGTGATATATAGATCATGCAAAGTACTAATAAAAATGTTCTCAGAAGCTGGGCATGGTGGCTCACTTCTGTAATCCCAACACTTTGAGAGTTGAGGCAGGAAAATCGCTTGAGGCCAAGAGTTAGAGATCAGTCTGAACAATATAGCAAGACTCCATTTCCACAATTTAAAAAAAAATGTTCAGGAGCTAAATGATAAGAATTTATGGCCGGGCGCGGTGGCTCAAGCCTGTAATCCCAGCACTTTGGGAGGCCGAGACGGGCGGATCACGAGGTCAGGAGATCGAGACCATCCTGGCTAACACGGTGAAACCCCGTCTCTACTAAAAATACAAAAAACTAGCCGGGTGAGGTGGCGGGCGCCTGTAGTCCCAGCTACTCGGGAGGCTGAGGCAGGAGAATGGCGTAAACCCAGGAGGCGGAGCTTGCAGTGAGCTGAGATCCGGCCACTGCACTCCAGCCTGGGCGACAGAGCGAGACTCCGTCTCAAAAAAAAAAAAAAAAAAAAAAAAAAAAAAAAAAAAAAAAAAAAAAAGAATTTATGAACACAGAGAAGGAAATAACAGATACAGGGTTCTATCTGAGTGGGGAGGATGGGGGGAAGAAAAGGAGCAGAAAAGATAGCTATTGGGTACTGGGCTTAATACCTGGGTGATAAAATAATATACACAACAAACCCCCATGACACGTGTTTACCTAGTAACAAGCCTTCACATGTACCCCCAAACCTAAAATAAAAGTTAAAAAAAAAATTAAAGACAACTGGCCAGACACGGTGTCTCACACCTGTAATCCCAGCACTTTGGGAGGCTGAGGCAGATGGATCACGAGGTTAGGAGATCGAGACCATCTTGGCTAACACAGTGAAACCCCGTCTCTACTAAAAATACAAAAAAAATTAGCCGAGAGTGGTGGAGGGCACCTGTAATCCCAGCTACTCAGGAGGCGGAGGCAGGAGAATGGCGTGAACCCAGGAGGCAGAGCTTGCCGTGAGCCGAGATCGCGCCACTGCACTCCAGCCCAGGGGACAGAGCAAGACTCTGTCTCAAAAAAAAAAAAAAAAAAATCAGAGAAAATTAAAAAAAAAAAAAAGTTGGCCAGGCACAGGGGCTCATGCCTGTAATCCTAGCACTCTGGGAGGCCAAGGTGGGCAGATCACCTGAGGTCAGGAGTATGAGACCAGCCTGGCCAACGTCATGAAACTTCATCTCTACTAAAAAATACAAAAAATTAGCTGGGTGTGGTGGCATAAGCCTGTAGTCCCAGCTATTCAGGAGGCTAAGACAGGAGAATTGCTTGAACCTAGGAGGCAGAGGCTGCAGTGAGCCACCAAGGTCATGCCACTGCATTCTCGCCTGGGAGACAGAGTGAGACTCCATCTCAAAGGAAAAAAAAAACAAAGTTGATTTTAGAAAAATGTTCTTGGCCGGGTGCGGTGGCTCATGCCTGTAATCCCGGCACTTTGGAGGCCGAGGCAGGTGGATCACCTGAGGTCAGGAGTTTGAGACCAGGCTGGCCAACATGGTGAAACCCCGTCTCTACTAAAAATGCAAAAAATTAGCTGGGCATGGTGCCAGGCACCTGCAATCACAGCTACTCAGGAGGCTGAGACAGAAGAATCACTTCAACCTGGGAGGTGGAGGTTGCAGTGAGCCGAGGTCACATGCCATTGCACTCCAGCCTGCGCAACAAGAGTGAAACTCCATCTCAAAAATATATACATATATATTCTCAGAAAACAGCATGTCCTTTAATAATATAAGTTTCTTGTAGTTACAAAAGCCTATTATACTCAGCACCTAGAAATATAATGACCATCAGATTAATGTTAAATAACAGAAGAATGAATAAAACTCTCCTAGAGCAAGAAGACAGCAAAACAGAGTTGAAAGTACTTTGTAAATCATAAAGGGAGTAAAAACATAAGTATTATTACAATTATATTTTCTTTTTTTTTTTTTCGAGACAGAGTCTCGCTCTGTCGCCCAGGCTGGAGTGCAGTGGCGCGATCTCGGCTCACTGCAAGCTCCGCCCCCCCGGGTTCACGCCATTCACCTGCCTCAGCCTCCCGTGAAGCTGGGACTACAGGCACCCGCCACCATGCCCGGCTAATTATTTTTTGTATTTTTAGTAGAGACGGGGTTTCACCATGTTAGCCAGGATGGTCTCGATCTCCTGACCTCGTGATCTCCCTGTCTCAGCCTCCCAAAGTGCTGGGATTACAGGCATGAGCCACCGCGCCTGGCCTTTTTTTTTGTTTTTTAAAGTAAACACTAAAAGCTAGCTGGTATCATTAGATAAATAAAAATATTGGTATTCTATCATCATGTGCAAAAAAATGAGGGGGTTATGTTAACACAAGTATTTGTTTCTAAGAATGAAATACTCACAGCTGTTTCTCCTTTTGGGAGATTTGTTTCTGCAGACTGTCAGATTTACTGAGACATTCTTGTAGATATTTCTCATCCTCATCTTCAGCTTCCATCTGCGCCTTCTCTGCTTGCTGCAATCTGGTGTAATTCAAATCAACTTTGGGTAAAACTGAGGCTAGAACTAGGGTGTAAAAGGGTGAAGAAGACAAATAAAAGAAAAATGGGGAAATAGAAACATTTCTAAATGAAAACAAAGTTTGGGGAAAAACTCACAAACTCAAACGTGAAAGAGTCACACAATGTCTAGAAGTTGTTCTGTGATTTTTTTGTCAATATAACATGTAGTATGCCCAGAATACTATCTTCAAATTTGTTTTATTTCTTGTTCGTAATTAACAGTGCAAAGCAATACAGCCTTTACCACTTATGCAGAGCATAATGAATCAAATTTCAAAGCATAATAGGTATGTTACTACCTTTTTTCAAAACCATGAAAAGTAAAGGATTTATGCCTATACTAGGTGAAGAAGCCACACTGTTATATGTTAAGCTAGGATGTGTATGCCAGGAATCAAGTGTGCTACAAGGCCAAGAGCAAAGACCTGCAATTACTCCAAATGAGAGCCAACTCCTTCTTACAGCATCTTTATGCATTTACTAAATTATGCCGAAGCTCTATGCATGTGTGTGTGTGCACGTGTGCATACATGTTTAAGATTCAAAAAGAATTTGGTGCCAGTTGGCATCATTCACTAGAGATCATTTTTGTTCCTCACCATTTAATATTAAAAATTAGCTAAAATATTGTGATTTTCATCTTTCCTGTTTTTATTTGTAAGTCGTTGCATTTTCCTGTGCTTAGCTCCACTCCCTGCCTTCTTTGGCCATCTAGGATTTCTTATATTTAACTTCAATATTTTTATAAGAAAATATTTACCAAGATTCAAAGGATATTAACTCCTTGCAGGAAATCACAAGAGAAATTTCGGTTCAACTAACTAAAAAAACTCTTCCTCTTCCTTTCTTCCTTAAAACCATACCAATGGAGCAACCCTCACATATTTCGGGGGTATAAATGCTGTTTCCAAGGAAAGGAGAGTTATCATTCAAGTTATCTCCAAATCTAAGATTAAATTAAAATATTCAGGTGCTGGGGATGGACCCAAGCTTTTCTCTAAGGTTACAAAAAGGAAAATAAAAGAGTGAGGTAGGCCTTGAAGTTGTGCTATCACAGAAGAGGGCAAGGGAGAACTGGAAAACTGAGAAGCTGAAGCACAGGATGTTGGCCAGTCTGGGTTATAAGTTATTTTGAAGCATATGTAAAAATCAGTAAGGGAACCGTTGGGCAAAGAGTGGGCCAATGAGAAAAAAATATCTGTGCCAACGCAGTATAAAACCAAAGGTTAAGTTATTTTTAAACAGTCTTTATATTTTTCATCAAAAAGTAGCTAAAAAGATAAAACTGCATTTGAAAATCCTGACCTCCAAAGGGTCAATACTCAAATCACCCTTTGTGCACAAGGTTTGAGGAATGTATGTCTAGAAATCCAAGTGCACCCACTCTGCTTAATGGCAGTGTATTACCACAGCAGCTGACCAAGAAATGTACAGGGTTCCTAACACCCTTTTAGAATATTTAGTAGCATAGACTCCTTTCTATTTAATGTATTATAAAATTGTTGATTCTCTTTTCATTTAGTCTGTTTAAATACAAGTGGTCTTCAGAAAGATATATCTTTGACCAGCTTGTACTGGTCCTGCGTGTCACTGCTGGCACATTTCACCAATGACATTGCAATTGTCCTAGTTTGAGTTAACAAATCGTTATCACTTCATAATGGAATGGAAAGAAATCAAAGACAGAAAAAGGTAATAAAGATGTCCAAAATGTAAAAATGGGGATAAAGAAAACAAAAAAGAAAAAAGAAGAAAGAGGATGTCAATAAAAGAATATTCATGTCAATAAAGCATTAATAGTTATGTTTTTCATAAATAGATTCAAAGAAAGCAATGATAAAAGACATATGTTGACACCAACATGACAGGGCAATGGAAATACATTACATTTTCCAACAATAAAAGTGAAAAATGCCAATATAAAACAATTCAATTTAAACAAAATTATATCTTTGGTTGGGTTGAGGGTCCTAGCTCAAAGAAACAAAACTAAACCACCAATTCGGAATGCTTGATTTCATATAAACAGATGGCGAATGGCAAAGAATACGATAATTAACATGCATGGAAATCAATTAGGGATAATCTCACTCTGTTTGTTCATTTTTATTTTTTTTGACGTTTTTATTTGTGTATTTGTTTTATGTAATTGAATAACATGAAACTACTGATATTAGGCCTCTAAGAAAAATCTACAATATGACAACTTCAAATGATTCAGCATAAGATAAAGCAACTTGATTCCATGCAACAACCAAAACAAAAACACAAAATCCTGCTGGGCTTAAACAAAAAACGTGTCCTAATCTATATCTTCCTAACGGTTTTTGTGGCAGGTGTTGGAACTGAATAAAGAAAAAGGGGAAAAGAAAATAAAAAAAGAAACTAAGACTGGAAATGCTGTACCTTTGTTCCAGCTGCCTCATGGCTGCAGTAATTTTGTTGGTTTTTTCTTCTAGTCGGGCAATTATTTCATTTTTTTCTTTCAAGCCATCTTCAGAACCCTATTTATAAAAACAAAAGCTACAGTGCTTTTGATTTTTTTTTTTCTGTGTGTGTGGTTTTTTTTAATAGACAGGGTATCACTATGCTGCCCAGTTTGGGTTTGAACTCCTGGGCTCAAGCTATCCCACCTCTCAGCCTCCCAAGTAGAGTTCTCATCTTTTAACCTGAGTATTTATAAGTTTCTTACACCATTTTGCTATGGGACTGTTACTTTGAAATGAACAGAGTTACTTTATACATAAAATAATTGTGTATTAGTCATTTTTGTGTATTAGTGCTATTAGTCGTTTTTGTTTCTGTTTTTTTTTAAGATGGGGTCTTGCTATGTTCACTAGGCTGGCCTCAAACTCCTGGCCTCAAGCAATCCTCCCATCTTGGCCTCCCTAACTGCCGGGATTATAGCATGAGCCATGGCACCTGGCCTCTATTAGTCTTCATTTAAAATGTAATAGGCCAGGTGTGGTGGCTCACACCTGTAATCCCAGCTCTTTGGGAGGCCAAGGTGGGAGGATCTCTTGAGACCAGCCTGGGCAATATAGTGAGACCTCATCTCTACAGAAAATAAAAGAAAAAAAGAAAAAATTTAAAAAAGAAAATATAATAAAGAAAAAAACTCCACCTTCAATATTTTTGGAAGATGACAGAATACATTCTTGTAAAATATGATATTTTTCAAATTAATTAAATAAAGGATTTTGGCAACAAGTCTACTTAATAGCAATATCATCTTAGAAAATTTACAATTATGGGCCAGGCATGGTGGCTCACGCCTGTAATCCCAGCACTTTGGGAGGCCGAGGTGGGCGGATTTCCTGAGGTCAGGAGTTCGAGACCAGCCTGGCCAACACTGTGAAACCCCATCTCTACTAAAAACACAAAAATTAGCCGGGTGTATTGGTACACGCCTGTAGTCCCAGCTACTAGGGAGGCTGAGGCAGGAGAATCGCTTGAACCTGGGAGGCAGATGTTGCAGTGCGCCAAGATCGCACCACTGCACTCCAGCCTGGGCAACAGGGCGAGACTCTGTCTCAAAAAAAAAAAAGAAAATTTACTATTATGATAGTGTAGCATTTCAACCAAAATTAAATATTTCTTAGGACTACATTGTAAAAGGAAGTTCACAAAAATGTTTTGTAGTTTAAATTGAGAGTTTTCCCAAAAGATTTAATCTTCATACTCTTAACCTTTCAACATTAAAAATTTAGACAGGGATAGACGGGATATTTTGTTTGTTGATACCTTTTTCATTACATTTAAGAGCTTTCATTTAGAAAAAAAAGACATTGGCCTTCATAACTAATACGGCACAGTTAAAATGGGCTCATCTCTTAAAAACCAAAACCTTTCTACAAATATTCACTTTCAATTTCCATAAAATGAAATTTAAGAACAATCCTTACCTGCAACTTTTGATACATCTCTATGTTAATTGCTTTAACTTCCTCTAGCTGTTGTCGAAGGCCTATCAGAGTATCTTGTTTCTCATGGATATCTTTCTCCAGCAACTTCATGGCAAGTTCAATCTCATGCTTCATACTAACTTGTACTGCTAGCTCATTCTCTACATCCTGCAATTTCAATATATCCTCAATTCACATGCCACTTCAGGATGTAAAAATTAGATATACTTTAAGAAAGGTTGTCCATTCAATATACAGACTACACTTTTTAAGTCCACTAAAGGGAATCAACCAGGCCCTCTAACAACACAATAAACATTTTGAAATGCAGGGCCAGGTGCAGTGACTCATACCTGTTATCCCAGCACTTTGGGAGGCCGAGGTGGGTGGATCACTTGAGGTCAGGAGTTCGAGACCAGCCTGACCAACATGGTGAAACTCCGTCTCTACCAAAAAAATACAAAAACTTAAGCAGGTGTGGTGGCACACGCCTGTAGTCCCAGCTACTAGGGAGGCTGAGGTGAGAGAATCACTTGAACCCAGGAGGCAAAGGTTGCAGTGAGCCAAAATCACACCACTGCACTCCAACCTGGGCAACAGAGTAATAACCTGTCTCAAAAAATAAGTAAATATTTTCAAATGCAGTTTTTGCTAAAATGAAAGCATTTTCTATATTCTGTTAATCATTACTCTTTTACTGGTACAAGAATTAATCATTTTTGTGCTTCATAAATTGAATATTAATTTTCCTTAAACAAAAGGAAATGAAGTGGTCTATACAAGTAAAGGCCAAAGTAACTCAAAACACAGTTTAATTTCCTTTTTTTTTTTTTTTTTTTTTTGAGATGGAGTCTCGCTCTGTCGCCCAGGCTGGAGTGCAGTGGCGCATTCTTGGCTCACTGCAAGCTCCGTCTCCCAGGTTCACGCCATTCTCCGCCTCAGCCTCCTGAGTAGGTGGGACTACAAGGGCCTGCCACTACGACTGGCTAATTTTTTTTTTATATATATATTTTTAGTAGAGACACAGTTTCACCTTGTTAGCCAGGATGGTCTCGATCTCCTGACTTGTGATCCACCAGTCTCGGCCTCCCAAAGTGCTGGGATTACAGGTGTGAGCCACCGCACCCGGGCAACTAGTTTAATTTCTTAAGAATTTTTTATCAGAAGAATTAAAAAGTTTCTTATGATTTATCTTAAGAAATTTATTGGCCTGCCAAGGTGGCTTATGCCAGTAATCCCAGCACTTTGGGAGCCCGAGGCGGGCAGATCACGAGGTCAAGAGATCGAGACCATTTGGGCTAACATGGTGAAACCCCGTCTCTACTAAAAATACAAAAAATTAGCCAGGCGTGGTAGCAGGCACCTATAGTCCCAGCTACTCGGGAGGCTGAGGCAGGAGAATGGCGTGAACCCGGGAGGCAGAGCTTGCAGTGAGCCGAGATCGCACTACTGCACTCCAGCCTGGGCGACAGAGGGAGACTCCATCTCAAAAAAAAAAAAAAAAAAAAAAGAAAGAAAAAGAAATTTATTAACATTAAAGACAAAGAGAAAAGATGATTAAAAAGATGGGCAATATTCTCTTCTTGACCTGGGTGGTGGTTACACAGGTTATTTGCGTTATAATTCATTAAGCTGTATATTCATATTTTCCTGTTGGCATTATATTTCACAATTTCAAAGGTTAAAAAACAAGTTAATTTTAAATATGACTTTCCTAATATTTGAATATGTTGTTCTGTTTCATTTACTATAACGTTGGTCACAACCCATTCATTCACAATCATATTGTAACTTACAGTTTAAAAAACACTGATACAGGTCAGGCACAGTGGCTTATGCCTATAATATCAGCACTTTGGGAGGCCAAGGCAGGTGGATCACTTGAGGCCAGGAGTTCCAGCCCAGCCTGGCCAACATGGCAAAACCCCATCTCTATAAAAAATACAAAAATTAGCCAGGCATGGTGGCACATGCCTGTAGTCCCGCTACTTGGGAGGCTGAGGTACAAGAATTGCTTAAACCTGGGAGGCAGAGGCTGCAGTGAGCCAAGATCGCACCACTGCATTCCAGCCTGGGTGACAGAGCGAGACTCTGTCTCAAAACAATACTACGCCGGGCGCAGTGGCTCATGCCTATAATCCCAACACTCTGGGAAGCCAAGGCAGGCAGATCACTCGAGGCCAGGAGTTCGAGACCAGCCTGGCCAACATGGTGAAATCCCGTCTCTACAAAAAATACAAAAATTAGCCGGGCATGGTGGCACATGCCTTGTAGTCCCAGTTACTTGAGAGGCTGAGGTACAAGAATCACTTGAACCCGGGAGGCAGAGGCTGCAGTGAGCCAAGATCGCACCACTGCACTCCAGCCTGGGCGACAGAGTGAGACTCCGTCTCAAAACAACAACAAAACATTGATATAGTGGAAGCTTAGAAAATTTGAGAAGATTAAGGGGTGAACTTGCTATATACCACACCAAAAAGGATAAGGCTGAAAGAGATTTTAAATGGTGCTTGCTAGAGAGTAAATTACTCCCAGGATGATTTTGCTAATATAATTTTCAATATAACCTACTTGTCGTAACTGAGATTCATCTCGAAGCTGCCTTCTGGCTTCATTGTACATTTCATCTAGCCCCTGACGAGAATGCTTATATGTTTGAAGCTCAGTTTCCACATCTACTTTGGTAACCTAGGAAGAAAACAAAATTTTTCATTCTATAATCACTACTATTAATACAGCACAGAAATACCTACTTCATGCAAAAGTCCCTAAAAATAGTAATTTCTGACATGAGATTGTCTGCTTGAAAGCAGTCTATACTTACCTCTAGGTGCTGCTGTGTTTTCATTAAAATCAATTTATTTTCACTTCGTAATTGATGATTTTCTTCTTGGAGTTTAATGATGTTATTCTTTGCTATTGCTAACTAAAAATTATGAAACGGGCAAGAAAAAAGATTTTAAACACCCTTATACTTACTTTCCAGGTTATGTGCATGGCCATAAACAACAGAAAATAAAATCTCACAACTAGCAAAAGGTCTGTCACATTCAAAGAAACGTTCATAAGAAAAATATGCTCGTTATTATCCCAAGATACCGATTTTAAAAATTAAACTCTTATTTCCTTTTGAACTATTCCTATTTTCTTTTATAGTTGAAACACATTAGGCTAATTTGTTATGCTTATAATAAACATATTATGCTTACTGTATGATTTACAGTATGTCCAGAATACAAAGTTTCTGAGTAAACAAATAGAGAATTATGCATTAAATAACAAAGGCTTTAAAGACTTGTGTAAATATAAAAACACATATAAGGAAAGGAGGTTGTGCTATCATTGAAAAATGTAATACAGACATTTGTGGTAACTGAGTAGGACACCCCATGAAATCTGGACATGTAACAGGAACTTAAGTGACTATGACAAACAAGAGACAATTCTCACCATGAGTTAAACATGCACGATTAAGTGGTGGGACTCTGAGGCCCAGAATGGAAAGAGAGATCCTACGAAAGCAAAGCAGAGACCATTCCCTAATGATGGTTTGCAATTAACACATTTCTGAACACTTTATCAGGGATCAACCTGAACTTCACAGTCCTACTAAAGTCAATAAGAGGCACAAACTAGTGAGCAGCTCTATAATGGTCCTGATCAGGAGCCCAACCATCAAAATAAAGATGCATTCTTAACTGCAGTCATGTAAGTTATCATGTGTTCCTTGGTTTGGAAAAATTGGGCCAATTTTAAAAGAAATGAGAATGTTAATTAACACGGAAAATAGGGTTCACAATACAAATAACAGAAGCCTAAATATTTCTGAAAATATGTTAAGTAATAATTCTTTGGTTTAATAGATTAAAAAAAAACAACAACAACACACCTAGAAGCAACTCTACAAAAAAGAGAGCTGAGATAAATTTCTGGGTCTGCTTCAAATGCACTCTGGGATCGCCAGATAGCTACTTTCACAACATAAGAAACCAGAGCACATGGGATGAGTTTTACACATGGGATGGTGGAAAAAAGGTCACCATGATCATGCAGTGATGCCTGTGAAGAAAAGTAATCTGACTAGTGGAACAGTGGAACAGAGGGACAGTATCGTTTTAATAAGAATTTCTTTTTTTTAATGTGTATTATTTTTTTTTGTACTATACTTTAAGTTCTGGGATACATGCACAGAACGTGCAGGTTTGTTACACAGGTATACATGTGCCATGGTGGTTTACTGCACTTAACAAGAATTTCTAACTACAGGTGATTACACTAGGTAAATATAGGTCATCCAGATTTTAAAATGAAAATCACAGCTTATCTACTGAAGAGTCTCTGAGGCTCATTTTTAGAAGTTGAGTATTTCAAATGTAGTATCTCACAGATTCTTATAACTGAGGATTTGCCTAAGAATATACAGTTTCTCTAGAACTTATAATCATCAGTTACAACTGTATTATAAGTATCGCATCACAATGATGAGTGTATGTTCGTGTGTGCATATGTTTAATGCACTCATACTTAAAATGGAAAAGGATCACAAACACTAGTTCCATGAAATACATTTATCCATTAGACAATACCTCTTCAATCAGCTTAGTATTTGACTTTTCTAATGAATCAACTCTTGAATGGAGGCTGCTGACTGTGCTGCTGAAATTAAGAAAGAAAAAAACTCATTCAAAATCACACAAACTCAAAAAAGCACGAAAAAATATGTTATCCTAGACTTACTAGGTTTACCGACAGGCACCAACTGCCCTGTCCACATTTCTGGGTGTGGAAAATTTCATTAACTTGGATAACTTGATTTAGCTAGGAGGGCAACAAAGAGTGTAGCAAAATAATATTTCTATTAAAATTCCATTTGGTGCTGCTGATTCTTTTTTTTTTTTTTTTGAGACGGAGTCTCGCTCTGTTGCCCAGGCTGGAGTGCAGTGGCGCAATCTTGGTTCACTGCAACCTCCGCCTCCCGGGTTCAAACAATTCTTCTGCCTCAGCCTATGGGTTGACAGGCGTATGCCACCATGCCCGGCTAATTTTTGCATTTTTAGTAGAGACGGGGTTTCACCATGTTGGTCAGGCTGTTCTCGAACTCCTAACCTTGTGACCCACCCACCTCAGCCTCCCAAAGTGCTGGGATTACAGGCGTGAGCAACAGCACCCAGCCTACTCATTTTTTTACATTGTCTTCTTAGGGTCCTTCTTAAATTTAACTGAAAATATTTGGGAATAAAAATTTCACACAAAGATTACTAAGTATTGTTAAAATTATATTTAAAAGGATGAACTTTAAATGTCTACTTTATAATTATGTGGTTTGATGAAGCATATAAACAATGGTCTTTAATTCAAGCTCCATTTTGTTTCCCCTATCCATTTTCCTTTTTTTTTATTTTTTTTTATTTTTTATTATTATTATACTTTAAGTTCTAGGGTACATGTGCATAACGTGCAGGTTACATATGTATACTTGTGCCATGTTGCTGCGCTGCACCCATCAACTTGTCAGCACCCATCAACTCGTCATTTACACCAGGTATAACTCCCAATGCAATCCCTCCCCCCTCCCCCCTCCCCCATCCATTTTCATGAGAACTTAGAGACGTCCAAAGTCAACCATGGTTTGAGAAATATGAAGACAAGATACCCAGCATCAGGTTCTTAGTAACAAGTATCTGGCAGCTAAACACGCTGTCTTTCACAGGAAATAGTCGAAGGTCAGATTATGCCAGATGAACACACTTGTTTCTTGCATTTTTATTTAAATGAATCAAGACTGGACATTATTGTATATTTTATTAAGAATGTTGGCCAGGCATGGTAGCTCACACCTGTAATCTCAGCACTTTGGGAGGCTGAGACAGGCAGATCGCCTGAAGTCGGGAGTTGGAGACCAGCCTGGCCAACGTGGTGAAACCCCATCTCTACTAAAAATACAAAAATTAGCCAAGCGTGGTGGTGGGAGCCTGTAATCCCAGCTACTTGGGAGGCTGAGGCAGGAGAATCACTTGAACCTGGGAGGCAGAGGTTGCAGTGAGCTGAGATCATGCCACTGTAATCCAGCCTGGACAACAAGGGCGAAACTCCATCTCAAAAAAACAAGAATGTTATCCAAGG
The DNA here is from genome assembly GCF_003255815.1 of Theropithecus gelada. Lineage (NCBI taxonomy): Eukaryota > Metazoa > Chordata > Mammalia > Primates > Cercopithecidae > Theropithecus > Theropithecus gelada. The sequence goes on along the minus strand of NC_037677.1, from coordinate 65,748,419 downwards.
CCCTGCTTGATACCACCATCTCAAAACCTTCTCTAATAAAATGTAACATTCTATATATAGTATGTTTCAGCAAAATCAATAATAGATACAATAAATTTTATACCAGCCTCGGAAACAAGTATTGGTATTTTAATTTTACTAGTGAAACAAGAAAAATGTTTTTCCAATCATATTAAATCATTTTTAAGACATAATCATTCTTAGGTAGACAACTTGAGTTTTTCACAAATAGCACCAAGATGTCCTGATGGTACGACAGACAAACACAGGTCTAGGAGACGTAAGACTAAGGGCCCTGCTTTTCTACTTCCTAATTGTGTCACCTTGAAAGTTGTAAAACTGGCCAGGCACAGTGGCTCACACCCATAATCCCAGCACTTTGGGAGACCGAGGCGGGCAGATCACGAGGTCAGGAATTCAAAACTAGCCTGGCCAACATAATGAAACTCCCTCTCTACTAAAAATACAAAAATTTGCTGGGCGTGGTGGCACACGCCTGTAATCCCAGCTACTCGGGAGGCTGAGGCAAGAGAATCGCTTGAACCCAGGAGGCCGAGGTTGCAGTGAACTGAGATCGCACCATTGCACTCCAGCCTGGGTGACAGGGGAAGACTCCGTCTCAAAAAATAATAATAATAATAAAAGAAAGTTGCAAAACCTTCCTGAGCTTCAGTTTCTTTTCTACAAAATTGGACAATAATATTCACCCTGCCTTTATGTGAGGATACAATAATCATCAATAAAAGCACTTTGAAAACAAACCCTCAATAGTAGTTTTGAGTGAGGAATAATAGGTGAATTCAGGCCAGGCATGGTGGCTCACATATGTAATCCCAGCACTTTGGGAGGCTGAGGCTGGTGGATCACGAGGTCAGGAGTTTGAGACCAGCCTGACCAACATGGTGAAACCCTGTTTCTACTAAAATTACAAAAATTAGCCCAGTGTGGTGGTGCATGTCTGTAATCCCAGCTACTTGGAAGGCTGAGGCAGGAGAATTGCTTGAACCTGGAAGGTGGAGGTTGCAATGAGCTGAGATCGCGCCATTGCATTTCAGCCTGGGCGACAAGACCAAGACTCTGTAAAAAAGTGAATTCTACTTTTTTCTATATGTTTTCTATACTTTTGAAATAGTCTAAATGTACAATAACTACTCTTTATTAGAAAAACAATGAAAAGCCAGGAGTAGTGGCTAACATCTATAATACCAGCACTTTAGGAGACCAAGTGGGCAGATGGCCTAGCTCAGAAGTTTGAACCAGCCTGGGCAACATGTTGAAGCTCCAGCTCTATCAAAAATACAAAAAATTAGCTGGGTGTCGTGGAGCGAGCCTGTGCTCCCAGCTACTTGGTAGGCTGAGGCAGGAGGATCGCTTGAGCTTGGAGGCAGAGGTTGCAGTGAGCCAAGATCAGGCCACTGCACTCCAGCCTGCGTTGACAGAGTGAGAACCCTGTCTCAAAAAAAAAAAAAAAAAAAAGAAAGAAAGAAAGAAAAAAAAGAAAAACCAAAAGCAATGAAACACTTTTATCTTTATTTATTTATTTATTTTGAAACAGGGTCTCATCTGTCACCCAGGCTGGAGTGCAGTGGCACAATCTCAGCTCAGTGTAGCCTCAACCTCCAAAGTTCAAGTGATCTTCCCACCTCAGCCTCCTGAGTAGCTGACACTACAGGCGTACAACACCATGACGAGCTAATTTTTTGTACTGTTTTGGGTGTATAGAGACAAGGTCTCACCATGTTGCCCAGGCTGGTCTCAGACTCCTGAGCTCAAGTGATCCTCCTATCTCAGCCTCCTAACATGCTGGATTACAGCATGGGCCACTGCTCCCGGTGCAATGAAACATTTATAAAACATAAGGTATGCAAAAGTCAGACACCAGTATTGCTGTAACTGATAAACACACATGATTTAAACAACTGAGAATGAGAAAATTCTTTTGAACTGGACCAGCCGCGGTGGCTCACGCTGTAATCCCAGCACTTTGGGAGGCCAAGGCGGGTGGATCATGAGGTTAGGAGTTCAAGACCAGCCTGGCCAATATGGTGAAACCCCATCTCTACTAAACATACAAAAATTAGCCGGGCATGGTGGCGGGTACCTGTAATCCCACCTACTCGGGAGCCTGAGGCAGAAGAATCATGTGAAACTGGAAGGCGGAGGTTGCAGTGAGCCGAGATCACGCCACTGCGCTCCAGCCTGGGTGAAAGAGTGAAACTCTGTCTCAAAAAAAAAAAAAGAACATTCTTTTGAACTGAGTGGAATAACTCCAAGATAAATTGTTGGCCAGGCATGGTGGCTCACATCTGTAATCCCAGAACTTTGGGAGGCCCAGGCGGGCGGATCGCTTAAGCCCAGTAAGGTGGAGGTTGCAGCGAGCTGAGACTGCACCACTGCACCCAAGCCAGGGACAACACAAAGAGATTTTGTCTCAAAAAAAAAAAGTTAAGTGAAAATAGTAAGGTATAGAGTAGTGTGAAAGTGTGCTACCTAATATGCAAGAAGAGGGAGGGGGAAGAGATATGAGAATATATATACATATTATTGCTATGAGCATAAAGTATCTCTGTATACACAAGAACTTAATATATTAATTACTTGTGAAGAGGGAAACTAGATGGATGAAGATCAGGGAGAGGGAGACTTTTGTTTTACGTTCCTTTCGTGCCTTTTGAAGTTTGAGCCATATGAATATATTAATATTACCTGTTACCAAAAAATGATTAGAAGTTTTAACATAATTAAGCAACTACAAGTTTGCATTTAGAAATACAATCTCAGAAACACAAATTACAAAATATACGTGTATTTCCTATGATTTCTATTAAAACTCCATTTAAAAAAGATCGATATGAAGTCTTTCCTATTTCTACAATTTTAGAAGAAAAGCAAGAGTCACAGCTTATTAGTTTCTTGTCCTAAAATGGGAAAATGTTTAATTGTATTTTCTGATTATAATACATATTCATGGCCGAGACGGGCGGATCACGAGGTCAGGAGATCGAGACCATCCTGGCTAACACGGTGAAACCCCGTCTCTACTAAAAAATAAAAAATAAAAAAATTAGCCAGGCGAGGTGGCGGGCGCCTGTAGTCCCAGCTACTCGGGAGGCTGAGGCAGGAGAATGGCGAGAACCCGGGAGGCGGAGCTTGCAGTGAGCTGAGATCCGGCCACTGCACTCCAGCCTGGGCGACAGAGCGAGACTCCGTCTCAAAAAAAAAAAAAAAATACATATTCATTGAGTAGTACTCAGAAAATATAGAAAAGTACAAAGAATAAAATAAAAATTATTCATAATCCTATCACCCAAAGAAAGATATTTTACTAATTATTAAATGTAATTAACGAGAACAGTTCATTTCTAATTAGATAGCACATATTACTCACTATACCTGTGCTGTCCAGTATGGCCGCCATGAGCCACATGTGGCTACTAAACACTTAAAATGTGGCTAGTCCAAATTGAAATGTGCTGTAAGGGTAAAATACATATTGGACTTTGTATACAGTGCCAAAAAAAAAGAGTGTAAAATATGTTATTAATAATAATTGTTTTTTAAGAGATGGGGGTCTCATTATGTTGCCCAGGCTGATCTCAAACTCCTGGGCTCAGGTGATCCTCTCGCCTCAGCCTCAAAGTAGTTAGGACTACAGACATGCACCACCATGCCAGGCTAATAATAATTTTTTTTTTTTTTTTGAGACAAGGTCTCACTGTGTCACCGAGGCTGGAATGCAGTGGTGCGATCATAGTTCACTACAGCCTTGAAGTCCGGGGCTCAAGAGATCCTCTTGCCTTAGCCTCCCAAAGTGCTGGGATTACATGCATGAGCCATCACACCTGGCCTATTTTTTTTTTTTTTTTGTGAGATAGAGTCTCATTATGTCACCAGGCTGGAGTACAATGGCGTGATCTTGGTTCACTGCAATCTCCACCTCCCAGGTTCAAGCGATTCTCCTACCTCAGCCTCCCGAATAGCTGGAACTACAGGCACATGCCACCATGCCTGGCTAATTTTTGTATTTTTTAGTAGAGACAGGGTTTTACCATATTGGCCAGGCTGGTCTCAAACTCCTGATCTCAAGTGATCCACAAACTTCGGCCTCCCAAAGTGCTGGGATTACAGGAGTGAGACACTGTGCCTGTTCCCTAATTTTTTATATTGATTGCATGTTGGAATAATATTTGGGGAATACTGGGTAAAATAAAATATATTTTTAATTTTTGGGTTTTTTTTTTTTTAATTTTTATTGTAGTTACCAGAAGTTTTAAATTACCTATGTGGCTGGGCAAAATGGCTCATGCCTATAATTTCAGTACTTTGGGAGCCTGAGATGGGAGGACTGCTTTAACCCAGGAGTTGAAGACCAGCCTGAGCAACACAGTGAGACCTCACCTCTATGAAAAAATTTAAAATTACCAGGCATGGTGGTGCACACTTGTCGTCCCAGCTACTTTGGAGGCTGAGGCAGGAGGACCGTTTGAGCCTGAAAGGTCAAGGCTGTGGTGAGCCTGATTGTGCCACTGCCCTCCACCCTCCAGCCTGGGCAACAGGGTGAGACCCTGTCTCAAAAAAAAAAAAAAAAAAAGGCCAGGCATGGTGGCTCATGCCTGTAATCCTAGGACTTTGTGAGGCAGAGGTGAGTGGATCACCTGAGGTCAGGAGTTTGAGACCAGCCTGGTCAACATGGAGAAACCCCATTTCTACTAAGAATACAAAAAAATTAGCCAGGCGTGGTAGTGGGCATGGTAATCCCAGCTACTCGGGAAGGTGAGGTAGGAGAATCCTGGGGGTAGCTAGAACCCTGAGGGCAGGCAGAGGTTGCAGTGAGCTGAGATGGTGCCATTGCACTCCAGCTTGTGCGACAGAGCAAGACTCTGCCTCAAAAAAAACAAAAACAACAACAAAAAAAACCCTACGCGTCTCATGTATTTCTTTCTTTCTTTCTTTTTTTTTCTTGAGACGGAGTTTCACATTTCACTCTTGTTGCCCAAGCTGGAGTGCGATGGCACAACCTTGACTCACTGCAACCTCCACCTCCCGGATTCAAGAGATTCTCCTGCCTCATCCTCCAGAATAGCTGGGATTACAGGTGCCTGCCACCACACTTGGCTATTTTTTCTATTTTTTAGTAGAGACGAGGTTTCACCATACTGGTCAGGCTGGTCTCGAACTCCTGACCTCAGGTGATCCACCTGCCTCGGCCTCCCAAAGTGGGATTACAGGCATGAACCACTGCACCTGGCCGCATCTCGTATATTTCTATTAGAACTGCATTTTACTATTTTACATACAGGTCTCAAAAATTCGCAACAAGAGTATTCACTGATGGCTTCAATGACCAGTTGATGGCCGGGCGTGGTGGCTCAAGCCTGTAATCCCAGCACTTTGGGAGGCCGAGACGGGTGGATCACGAGGTCAGGAGATCGAGACCATCCTGGCTAACACAGTGAAACCCCGTCTCCACTAAAAAATACAAAAAAACTAGCCTGGCGAGGTGGCGGGCGTCTGTAGTGCCAGCTACTCGGGAAGCTGAGGCAGGAGAATGGCCTGAACCCGGAAGGCGGAGCTTGCAGTGAGCTGAGATCCGGCCACTGCACTCCAGCCAGGGGGAGAGAGGGAGACTCCCCCTCAAAAAAAAAAAAAAAAAAAAAAAAATGACCAGTTGACAATGTAAGAAGGCAGAAACTTCCACCATAGAATGATGACAGATAGCCACATTTACATATGAAGCCTTCTGAAGTAGGAAAAATGAATTTTTGAATCATCAAAATGATACAAACTTTTACCTTATCTAGACTTTTTTGTAAGGGTACAGCAATAAGTTTTAAGTTCTATTTAAATCCAATGAAGATTCTTTTTTAAAATCTGACTCTCGGGCCGGACGTGGTGGTTCACGCCTATAATCTCAGCACTTTGGGAGGCCAAGGTGGGCGGATCATGAGGTCAGGAGATTGAGACCATCCTGGCCAACATGGTGAAACCCCATCTCTACTAAAATACAAAAAAAAAAAAAAAAAAAAAATTAGCCAGGCGTGGTGGTGCACGCCTATAGTCCCAGCTACTCAGGAGGCGGCTGAGGCAGGAGAATCACTTGAACCTGGGAGGCGGAGGTTGCAGTGAGCCGGGATCACGCCACTGCACTCCAGCCTGGCAAGAGAGTGAGACTTCATCTCAAAAAAAAAAAAAAAAAAAAAAAAAAAAAAAAAAAAAAAACACTGACTCTCATTTTCTGCTTAAAATGAATTATCTCCAATAATTATCTGTATTCTTACTTTCCATTTTCTCTCTATCCCCTCAACCCCTTCTCAAAGACTCTTAGAAGAAAGGAATAGGGTAAGCTGAACTGAAGGGAAAAAAACAAAAACAAAAACCTAAGACAATATTCATCAATGTGCTAAGTATCCATAATACTTACTTCAGTTGTCTATTTAATTCTTCAACATAATTCTTTTGGTCCAATATGGCAGCAATTTGAACATTCCTAAATGAGGAAAGAAGTAGCTTTGTGCTAGTTTAAAAGGTATTTATTAAGTAAAAAAAATCTAAATCATCTAAAATTATTATAAAACTAAAATAATAAAACAGTGTCTTGCCTTTAAAATAAAACATAAGAATAACAGTAAGCTATGTACTAAGAATCTATAACCTTTGTTGAGTAAATCACTTGTCAATAATAGACTTAACAATACCATTAGTGTATTTTAAATTTAAACATAATTAGGGCCAGGCACGGTGGCTCACCCCTGTAATCCCAGCACTTTGGGAGGCTGAGGTGGGCGGATCACGAGGTCAAGAGATCGAGACCATCCTGGCCAACATGGTGAAACCCTGTCTCTACTAAAAATAACAAAAATTAGCCAGGCATGGTGGCGGGTGCCTGTAATCCCAGCTACTGGGGAGGCTGAGGAAGGAGAATCACTTGAACCCAGGAGGCGGAGGTTGCAGTGAGCCAAGATCGAACCACTGCATTCCAGCCAGGGCAACAGAACAAGACTCTGTCTCAAAAAAGAAACAAAAAAAAAAACAAAAAAAAAAAACATAGTTCGATCTTGAAGTAAACCAGTATTTGCAAACTTGTAAATAATAAGCTTTCATCTCTTTTATTCCAAAAAACAGTTATTAAAATGGGTCTCAGAAACTACAGTTATAACCAAAGGTCCCACTTCATACAATTAATAAAATCTCCTTCTCCTAAGTGATTTTCCATAATCTGCTTTGTAAAGCTTGTAATGGAAGTGAAAATGAAATGAAGAAGTCACAGGGGGGAAAACAACAAAATAAAACCACACTGTAGATAGATGGATTTTATAATGATTTGTAAAGAGCTATATAAAAAACCCAATATGTGAAATAACTTATGAAAAGCATACCTTTCTTTATTTCCAATATCTTCTTCATTCTTTAAATACATAGAAAAATCAATCACTCCAACCTGAAGTAAAGATAGATTTTTTTTTTATTTAAAGGGGAGAAAATACTTTATCAGAAGTACCTTTACTGAATGTCACTCTTAATATTCCTTTAGTGTTTAACAGTCCTGTTTACAACTTCAAATGACACCTGATCAAGGAGGAACTGTGCAAACTGAAAACACTCTGCATTTGGCACTAATCACTTTCACTTACTTGTGAGTCTAAATCCTCTCCCTTCACACACAGATTAGCATCGATCACATTCAGGCCAACGAGCAGCCCAACAATTACTGCTCCTTCTTCTTCCATCATTAGTGCATGATACTCATAAAACTCACTGTGAATTTAAAAAATAAGGACTTTAAATCACAAATTTATTTCAAAAACTAAAATTTAAAATCACCGTTATCTTCCTAATCTTCTGCCTTACAGAAATGGAAGCCATCTCAGTTAGGTACCTTCAAATTAGGCTTTACACATGTGAATAACTTTTTATATTTTTTAAATTTAAATGTCTCTATTGAAAAATCAAAAGGACTGAAGGAGATAAAAGAGGAAAAAATGTTTTGAGAGAGAGAAAAGAGGAGCAAAAAGGGATGAAAAGAAAAAGTGGCACCAGACACGGTGCCTCATGCCTGTAATCCCAGCACTTTGAGAGGCCAAGGCAGGAAGATCACTTGAGGTCAGGAGTTCAAGACCAACCTGGCCAACATGGTGAAACACCACCTCTACTAAAAATACAAAAATTAGCCAGGCGTAGTGGCACATGCCTGTAATTCCAGCTACTCAGGAGACTGAGGCAGGAGAATTGCCTGAACCCAAGAGGCAGAGGTTGCAGTGAGCCAAGATCACGCCGCCACACTCCAGCCTGGGCAACAGAACAAGATTCCGTCTCAAAAAAATAAAAATAAAGAGAGGCAACACTAAGCCCTGGGATATTTCTGACTCAGGCGGATATAGTGACTGCTGCTGATCTGATTATGATATATTTTATTAAAGCTGAACTTTCAATCCTCAGATTTATTAAGACCTTGGGATAAAGACTAACGAGGAAAATGAACATATGCAACATTTCAAAGCCCATGTTCAAGTCAATGCATTTGATAGGTGTATTATAAATCTTAATAGATAATTATAAATTAAAGACACTTTGGGATATCTACATGCTAAAAACTGTTCAAAAAGAGAGTTGTGAAAGAAATACGATGGTCCAAAAACTAAGTCTCATCAACATACATTCAGAGAAGTAGTTATCACTGTCTCATGCCTTCTTTAATAAGTCCCATGTACATTATTTAATCACTTTTATTATCCTTCAGAATACTGAGAAGCTGTGGGTACTTAACGTATGGTCATTCTCGTTTAACAACTGGGAAAACCACAATGTAAAATCAGAGTCACAAGTAAAACCAAAACCAGGACTAAATTCTCCACAACATCAGAGAGGAACTCTAACAGAACAAGAATGAATGGAGGGCCACCATGGGCCCACTCCCTTGGAGAACTGATTGCCTTGCTCTAAAAGTCTGTCTTAAATAAATGTTTGGCCTTCATTTTATTTTATTTTTTTGAGACAGGGCCTCACTCTATCACCCAGGCTGGAGTGCAGTGGCACAATCTCAGGTCACTGCAACCTCCCTCTACCGGGTTCAAGCAGTTCTCCTGCCTCAGCCTCCCAAGTAGCTGAGATTACAGGCATGTGCCACCACACCCAGCTAATTTTTGTGTTTTTAGTAGAGACGGGGTTTCACCACGTTGGTCTTGAACTCCTGACCTCAAATGATCCACCCGCCTTGGCCTCCCACAGTGCTGAGATTACAGGCATGAGCCACCACACCCAGCCAAAATAAATGTTTGGCCTTCAATTTAAAGTGTGCCCACAATACAGCTGAAGCAATAATATGGATATTCAAATTCTACAAAAACCCAAAAAACAAAAAGCCTATGAAATTAAAGCCCCAAATTCCAACACAAATTTTTATCCATAGAATTAACCATATTCAGAAAAATAAAACTAATTGAGAAATGTACTATATATAGCAGTTTCCAGGCAGGGGAAAAGAAAAAAATTTTGAACAAAGAGGAAGAAATGTAATATATATAAATTTCCCCATCCTGGCTGATAACAAGCTTATGGTATTCATATATAAGGCTAGTTCCTGATCCATGTTATGCCTCCATCATGTTTTTCTGTCTCATTTTGCTCCTCCTTTTATTTTATATCATTTTATTATATGTTACATATCCTTTCATATTACATCTTAAATCCTTTTTGGAAGACAGCATATAAATAAAATTAAAAATGAAAAGATCACGACTTAATAGTACTAACCTTAAGAGATCCCTCTGAATAATCAAGCAACGTAAGTAATCGGCCATTTTTTTTTGCATAAGGGCTAATCGAAGCCACGCTCTTGCTCGACCCAGAGGGGTCCTAAAGAGAAGAATCAATTGATCAGAAAACAGCCCTAGCCCAAAGATCACATCTTCTATCTCGAGAGGTACACATTAACAAGAAGGGCATTTTTATAATGGTTTTGTTTTCATTTTTATAGGTTTATCTTTTTGAGCACACAGACCAATCCCTGAGAGCTGGGTAAATCTGCTCCTCCTGTAGGACATGTAGGTACTATTTAATGTCTTGGAAAAAATGACTCTAAACACAGTAGTGTGTCGCTTAATGACAGGGATACGTTCAGAAAAATGCGTTGTTAGGTGATTTCATCATGGAGTGTACATTTGCAAACCTAGATGGTATACACACCTACACCATATAGTATACCCTATTGTTCCTAGGTTGCAAACCTATATAGCGTGCTACTGTACTGAATGCTGTAGGCAATTGCTATACAATTGTTAAGTATTTGTATATCTGAACATGGAAATGGTAAAGTAAAAATAGAGTATTATAATCTTATGGAACCACTATCATTGAATGAAATGTTATGCAGTGCAGGACTGTGGTGAGAATACTTCTATAAGAAATGTTTAGGTGGACATGGTGGCTGACACCTGTCATCCCTACACTTTGAGAGGTTAAGGTGGGAGGATCACTTGAGTCCAGGAGTTAGAGGACAGCCTGGACAACATAGGGAGACCCTGTCTCTATTTAAAAAAAAAAAAAAAATTGAGTCAAAAAAAATTAAAATTAAAAAATCAAAATGCCAGGTATGTGCCTGTAGTCCCAGCTACTCAGGAGGCTGAAGCAGGAGGGCTGTTTAAGCCCAGTAGGCACCGGCTGTAGTGAACAGTGATTCACTGTACTCAAGCCTGGGCGACAGAGTGAGACACTGTCTCAGAAAAAAGAAAAGAAATATTTAGCCTGAATGGGCTTAGCCCTCTAAAAATAAATATTAAAACTTCACCAGGCTGGGCCCAGTGGCTCATGCCTGTAATCCCAGCACTTTGGGAGGCCAAGGCGAGCAGATCACAAGGTCAGGGGTTCGAAAGAAGCCTGGCCAACATGGTGAAACCCCATCTCTACTAAAAATACAAAAAAATAGCTGGACTTGGTGGTGGGTGTCTATAATCCCAGCTACTCAGGAGGCTGAGGCAGGAGAATCACTTGAACCCAGGAGGCGGAGGTTACAGTGAGGCAAGATTGCACCATTGCATTCCAGCCTGGGCAACAAGGCAACACTCAGTCTCAAAAAAAAAAATTGTTTCAACAATAAGGCACCACAATGTCTTCAAAAACATAGGTAACATTATATCTGAATTCTAGAAATCATAACAAAGCTAAGAGGGTGCCAGGCTAGTAATTAAAGAGAAATCACTGTGCTGCTTACTGGTTTTCAAATGTTTCTTTAATCCGGTTGCATTTAGGAAATTAAATCTCATACCTCTCTTACCCAAGTTCTATCTGTTTTTAAAAACAAAAGCAGCCTGGCGTGGTGGCTCACGCTTGCAATCCCAGAACTTTGGGAGGCCAAGGCAGGTGGATCACTTGAGGTCAGGAGTTCGTGACCAGCCTGGCCAACACGGTGAAACGCTGTCTCCACTAAAAATACAAAATTTAGCCAGGTAGGCCCAGTGCGGTGGCCCACGCCTGTAATCCCAGCACTTTGGGAGGCCAAGGTGGGCGGATCAAGAGGTCAGGAGATCGAGACCATCCTGGCTAACACGGTGAAACCCAATCTCTACTAAAAATACAAAAACATTAGCCCAGCGTGGTGGCGGGTGCCTGTAGTCCCAGCTACTCAGGAGGTTGAGGCAGGAGAATCACTTGAACCCAGGAGGCTGAGGTTGCAGTGAGCCAAGATCGCACCACTGCACTCCAGCCTGGGCGACACAGCAAGGCTCCGTCTCCAAAAAAAAAAAAAAGAATATAAGAACTGAGTCTTAACACTTTATACCTATAAAAAATTTTCAATACTTATGAGTTCTTAGCTAACATACTCCAACTTTTAGGATATTTTACATACATTTGTCTGATGAAACAGGCTGGTGACATTATAGGTACCAATTTTCAGAGGAAGCACAGTAATTTACACCAGTCCTAGGGTATATAAGTGGCTTATCTGAGAACTGGAATCTCCTGAGCCTGTGCCCTGGATTCAGCCTAAATCAGTCTTTTATCAAACACTTACTGACTTTCTACTACAGTCAAACTAATTTAACACTCAGAAAACAAAGATGCATAATTGATATATCCTATCTTAAAAGGACTTTCAATTTCCTACAATACAAGGCAGAACAGTGAGTGGTTAATTCTGATTGAAGGGGCTAAGAAAAACTTCATAAAGGAAATGGGATTTGAGTTGAGCCATAAAGAATGAACATAATTTTATTAGAAGAGGATTAGAAAAAGGGGACTTAAGACTAAGAGAAGACAATAAGCTAGAGTGTGAGGTACTTTGGAGGTACAATGAATACGCTTCTGTGGCTAGGGATGAACAAGTAATAGGCCTCCTTACTTCAGACCAGGCAGATCCCGGACACTGGCTCCTATTTCCTCTGCTTCTGGGTACAACTTCTCCACCAGTTCCAAAGGGCCCCAGATGGTTTTGTTATAACTCAAAAATGATTTTCTTACTGAAAAAAAGAACACATAAAACACATAATACACACAATGTCAACATATAAAACTGTAGTAACTTATTTTTAAATATTTAGTTTCAACATTTCTAACTTAACATACAATTATTCAGAGACCTTTCCTCTCTTTTATCCACTACATATCCCAGTGGATATGGAGCCTGTGCAAGTAGGATCCTGTTGCCCATCCTGCTATTTTTTTCCTGCATGATAAAAAGGCACAGTGACCATTCTTTCATATCAAATAGGCAGTCAGGCAATTAAAGTGAAAAATAACTGCACTCATTCTCTACCAGTACCAAAATAAAGGCTAGTGGCCCTAGCTGATTGATCTTTATAAGTTTATTAAATAAACATAGCACAAATAAAAAGTTATTTTATTTTTTATAATAATGCTTTTGCTTTTTGTTTTTTTAGTAAGTAGAGATGGAGTTTTGCTATGTTGACCCGGCTGGTCTTGAACTCCTGGCCTCAAGGGTTCCTCCCATCTCAGCCTCCCAAAGTGTTGGGATTACAGGCATGAGCCACCACACCCGGCCTAAGAAGTTATTTTAATTTTAAATATGAAAAATTGTTAATTTCCTTTTCCTTGTATTTTATTCTGAGATTTAGTCAATATAAAACCATGAAATTGCCACACATTTATTTGTTATTACTGACCAGATCTCCTGCAAAAAAGGGTGCCTATCATATACACCACCCAAGGATAACCAAGATAGGCAATTTTTCCCGGGGGTAGAAAAATCACACACACAAAGTAGCTTTACAATGATTTATCCAGATAAGCCTATAACTGCTAGGACATGGTTCAACATATATTGTGAAGTAAAGGATAATACAGTCTAAAACTAGTTTTAAATTTAACTATTTTGGCTATAATTTGGCAAACTATATTTCAATAGGCTTGGGGAAAATCAAGATGCACTCCTGGGTGACAGAGTGAGACCCCCATCTCAAAAAAGAAAAAAAAGAGGAGCATGGTTATGGTTAAATAAAATATGCCATATATATACTGATATAATTCTGATATAGACATCTATGTAAATGGAAAGATCTCCAAGCTATATTATTTTTTTTTTTTTTTAATTTTTTTTGAGACACAGTCTCACTCTCTCTCCCAGACTAGAGTGCAGTGGCACGATCTCAGCTCACTGTAACCTCTGCCTCCCAGGTTCAAACAATTCTCCTGCCTCAGCCTCCCAAGTAGCTGGGGCTACAGGCATGCAGTGCCACATCCAGCTAATTTTTGTATTTTTAGTAGACATGGGGTTTCACTATGCTGGCCAGGCTGATCTCGAACTCCTGACCTCAAGTGATCTGTCGGCCTCAGCCTCCCAAAGTGCTGAGATTACAGACATGAGCCATTGCACCCAGCCATTTTTTTTTTTTTTAAAGAAGGAAGTCACAGAATAATAGCATGAGTACAATTAGAGTAAAAGAAAAAAAAAAAAAAACAGAAAAGGGATAAGAGAATATCTAATTCTCCCATTTTCTTTCTTTCAAGACAGTGTGTCACTCTGTAGCCCCAGGCTGGAGGGTAGTGGCACAATCTCAGCTCACTGCAACCTCCGCCTCCCAGGTTCAAACGATTCTCTTGCCTCAGCCTCCTGAGTAGCTGGGATTACAGGTGAACATCACCAGTCTGGCTAATTTTTGTATATTTTGGTAGAGACGGGTTTTCACCATGCTGGCCAGGTTGGTCTTAAACTCCTGACCTCAAAGTGATCCACTCGCCTCAGCCTCCCAAAGTGCTGGGATTACAGGTGCCCAATTTCCTTTAGATAAATTAATAAAAGAGAATGAATAAAAACCGTGTTTTGCTCTGTGTACTTCTCTGTTGTTTGATTCACGTACAAAAAGAGTATATTTTGCTAGTGTTTATATATTTTAAGAAATTGCTTTAAGTCTTTAAAGAAAAAGAAACAAGTATGCTAATAACATCACATAGGATTTTCTCAAATTTTGATGTCAAGGCTTCCTTCTTGTTTTGAAGTACTTTTTATTAAAACAAGGTTTAGGTAAATCTTTGGTTTTTTTGTTTTTGTTTTTGTTTTTTTGAGACAGGGTCTCTGTTGCCCAGGCTGGAGTACAGTGGTAAAATCACAGCTCACTGAAGCCTCGACCTTCTCAGGCTCAGGTGATCCTCCCACTTCAGCCTCCCGAATAGCTGGGACCACAGGCATATGCTGGGATTACAGGCATGAGCCACCATGTCCGGCCAGTCAAGCTTCTTTTACTCTATAATAGTCACTCTAGTGTACAACTCTTACACAGCCCTCTACATAGATACTCATCATATGAACTAGAGGCCAAAACTGTGAACAATTATTATAAGTAAAAGCACAGTTACTATGCAATTAATATTTTAAAGTAAATATAAAACAAACATTTTATATGTAACAATAATTCAATATGTGCTGATAGCAGAATACAATATCTGCTGTTATCATCTTCAGGGATGGCTCACATTTCTACAATAACTCCATCCAGAAGATATTTCTACATATGTTCGTGTATGTATCTAGGAGGCTTCTATTTCAACAATCTACTATTTCAATGCACTTTTCAACAGGGTTTGAAGTATTAATGAGCTCATAACAGTATCATTAGCTTTAAAATATAACTCTATAATTGTCCTAGAAAACAGAAACCAGTTCAGATTATGTAAGTTTAAAAAATTTAAAAATCAAATATTCTGTTTACAAAACATTAACAACTAAGCATTTTCTGAAGATCATTATTAGACCATTATTAGAAAACATAAAGAGATATTTTCTCCCAAAATCAATCTACTCAATATTTTTTAGTTCATAGTAATAGTAATTATGGCCTCAAAAAATAACCCATTCTCAAGGGCATTTAAAATGGAAAAAGGGAAATTCTAAAATGAATTAACTTTTTAAAATCTCACAATACCTTTAAGACCGTGTTTCAGGCAATGTTCCATAACAACAAAGAATTGCTGCAAGGGGGGATAATCAGAATCCAAAGTGCGGCCAAAGCTCAGGGCAGATTCAATGAGTCCTTTGATACTCAGTTTAGCCATGTTTAACAAGTTTGCTCTCTCTACAGCTGTGGGGTCTTTTGTAGCTGAAAACACAAGAAAGGAATCCAACATCATTTGCAAGACATGACAATGAAAAAAATACACAAACCCTTCCCTTCTCCTATAAAAACCAACAGTAGTTTGCTGTTCCTTGGTTGACAAATTCTCCCCAGCCAAACTACACCCTTGATTAACTTCTCTTTATGTCTCTCACATATACTGTAAAAAATTTCCGGCCGGGCGCGGTGGCTCACGCCTGTAATCCCAGCACTTTGGGAGGCCGAGGCAGGCAGATCACGAGGTCAAGAGATTGAGACCATCCTGGCCAACATGGTGAAACCCCGTCTCTACTAAAAATACAAAAATTAGCTGGGTGTGGTGGTGTGCACCTGTAATCTCAGCTACTTGGGAGGCTGAGGCAGGAGAGTCACTGGAACCCAGGAGGCAGAGGTTGCAGTGAGACGAGATCGCGCCACTGCGCTCCAACCTGGTGACAGAGCAAGACTCCGTCTCACGAAAAAAAAAAAAAGAAAAGAAAACAGAAAATCTCCTTGACCACTCCAGCCAAAGTTTATGAATTATTCTCAAGATCCTGCAAATCTGTCATTCTCCTGTATTTATTTAACTTTCCTGGTACCTCTTCATAGAGAATGAGTTTTTAAAATGATCTTCTGTGGAGATAAATCTGGGCTGAAAGACAACATGTTTAAGGGCCTCATGCAAAAGGTGAATAGCAGGTACCATCTAAGGATGAATTCCAAGGCAAAAACGTTCAGAATAAACTGGCAATAAAATAAAGGTAGTTAAAATTCTACGATTCCACTGTCACCCACAACAAACATGATAGGTAAAATACACTGACAAGTAAGGGGAGACAGGAGAAGCCGTCCAATTCTTTCAGTCTATCCTCTTTCTGTCTGGCTTCTTCATTCTGACTGTAGTTCTGTATTGCATGACTGTTTTATTTTCAAAGAGAAAAGCAGAGACCAGTTTTACATTAATGCTTCTCAGCCATCCACACAGTTGAGGAAGGCCACAGCGCCAGTCTGAATACCAAGTTAATAGATGCATATTCCAAAAGGCCTGATTTTTAATTGATATTTTTAAGACACGGTATCATCAAGCAAGATGTTTTCAATTCACAAAACTATTGTCCTCCTTCCCACAAATTTTATTCTCAGTTTACTTAGAAATTCAGACGCTTCCCCATCATCTCGTCACTGTTGTGACTGGTGGAAATACCTTCAACAAACACAGATGACAAAACTAAGGTGTGGAAAAACAAAGCACTTAATATAACACTTCATAATCTCTGACAAATGTACAAGTCATCAATGTGTCCGTTTTTCCTTCACTGAACAACAAAAACAACAAAACCCAGAGTCTCCAAAGATCTAGTATTCTAGCTCTGATTTCTAGATAGCTAGGCATGAAGACTGACACTGAATCCTAAGCAACCTAAAATGCAAACAGCCACAACTGCTGTGGCCAAACTGCCTGGTGGAAAAATGTCCACACACGACATTCCTTTAAATCTGCATCGTGGTCTGACTCCCACTACTTTTCGGGAGTGAAACCACTTGATGTTTCATAATCCGTGGCAACTCTCATTTTTAACACAGCCCATCATAATTCCTAACGTGCGATGCCACAACCACACAAAGGGTGTTTTGCAGCTGCTGGGAGGCAGATCGGTGCTGGGCACTGGCAGTTCCCACGCCGAGGGGCGCTCACACCGCGGCCACGCCCCGGCTGCGCTCCAGGACTCCTCCGGCCGGGACGTGACCCCCAAACCCGGCCGCAGGCGCGCGAGGACTCCCAGGGCCAGTGCCCGCACCTTGCCAGGACCAACCCCTTCCCTGCTTCTCTTCCTGCCCCTTCCCCCCAGCAAGGCTGCCCAGAGGCCTGGGGCCCCCCAGGACCATCGCGGCGGGCTCACCCAGGCTCCTGCGCGTCAGCACTCCCCGTCTCCCGCCCTCGGCGTCAGGCACCCAGGCCAAAACCTGAGATGCGTCTTCCCTCCGCCACCCCCAAACCTGAAAAGTCATCGCCCCTCCCCGACTGCTCCCCGACTCCGGAGTGACACCCTGCCCGGCCCAGTCCTCGCTCCTGGACGCCGTGGCACCTCGAGCCCTCGGCCACTATGCCTCAGAACCTGGGCGGGAACGGGCCGGAACAAGGGAGGGGGCACGTTGCCATGACGACCCCGGGAGCCCCCGAGTCCCAGGCAGTCCCCGCCCATCCCGGGTTCGGGCCCCAGTTCCGACTGCCGGCCTCGGCGTCTCCCACAGCTCACGGTCCACCCCGCCTGGCCGGAGCCCTCGGCCCGGGACTGAGGGCCGAGCGTTCGGTCTCGGCCCGCTCGCCTTACCCATGGCGGCGGCGGCGGCTGCGCGATCTCGGGCGGGGGCTTCCTTGGCCTGGCCAGCAGCTCCCTCCAGGCGCTCGGCGGCCACCACCGCATCTGCAGCCAGGCCCGCTGCGGCCCACAGCGCCCCCGGCGGCGGGAGGGCGCCCGGGCGGCCCCAGGGGGAGCGGCGCCCCAGGTCGGGCGGGGACCCGCGGAGCCTTTGGCGGGCGGGAGAGCAAGCCCCCTGTCTCTAAGCCTCCTCGCATCCGCTGGGACCGCAAGAAGGAAAGGAACGTGATGGAAACCACGGGTGTGAGGAGCCAGAGTGCTGGGCCCTCGGTCCCGTGCCCCGGGGGCTTCGCCGGAGCGCGAAGGCCGGATTTCAAGGGGCGGCCGGCCACACGCAAACGTTGCTTCCACCGGGCTGGCGGGGCCTGATCTAATAACACGCCTGACTACTGCCCCTTCACCTTCACAAACACAAAGGGGACCAAAAGAATTTAGAAAATCTGAAGCAATTGACAGCAGGCAGAAACCTACTAAAACTAGTTAGCCCCAAATTACGACTTTTTTTGTTTTTTGGGTTTTTTTTTTTTTTTTTTTTTTTTAGATGGAGTCTCGCTCTGTCACCAGGTTGGAGTGCAGTGGCGCGATCTCAGCTCACTGCAACCTCTGCCTCCTGGGTTCAAGGGATTCTTCTGCCTTAGCCTCCCGAGTAGCTGGGATGACAGGCGAGCGCCACCCCGCCCAGCTAATGTTTGTATTTTTAGTAAAGACGGGGTTTCACCATGTTGCCCAGAATGGTCTTGATCTTTTGACCTGGGGATCTGCCCATCTCGGCCTCCCAAAGTGCTAGGATTACAGACCCGAGCCACAGAGCCCGTCCTAAAGCAAGTTGATAAAACTCATTACAAAAAGCTAAAGTGAAAAAAGAAAGAAAACAATTCAAAAATATTTCATTATGTGCTACAGCAATATCCACACAAGCACTAAAATTCAGACCTCGGCTGGGTGCGGTGGCTCATGCCTGTAATCCCAGTACTTTGAGAGGCTAAGTTGGATAGATCACGAAGTCAGGAGTTCGAAACCAGCCTGACCAACATGGTGAAACTCCGTCTCTACTAAAAATACAAAATTTAGGCAGACCTGGTGGCACGCGCCTGTAGTCCCAGCTACTCGGGAGGCCAAGCGGGCGGATCACCCGGTCAGAAGTTCGAGACCAGTCTGGCTAACATGGTGAAACCTGATCTCTACTAAAAACACAAAAATTAGCTGGGCGTGGTGGCGCATGCCTGCAATCCCAAGATTACGTCAGAGAAAAAAAAAAAAAAGTCAGACTTCATCCCTGGATCCGTCTTGGTTCACATTTCCCAGGATTATGAGCCCTAGTCACCTTAAGGGCCAGTAGTGACTCAAGTAGAATTAGATAGGCATATCCTATTAGCTACAAGAGATTTTTCTTTTTTTTTTTTTTTTGAGACAGGGTCTCACTCTGTTACTCATGCTGGAGTACAGTGGCAAGATCTCAGCTCACTGCAACTTCCACCTCCCAGGCTCAAGTGATCCTCCCACCTCAGCCTCCCTAGTAGCTGGGACCACAGACGCTCATCACCACACCCAGCTAATTTTTGGTATTTTTGTGCTTTTTATTAAAAAAAAAAAAAGTTATATATATATACATCTTATGATCCCAGTTTTAGTTTATCAATAAATACAGCAATATGAATATATACCTATATACGTATATATATAGTTAGAAAAATAAATGCATAGGTAAGAGACTGAGTAAAGTACTTGAAAATGTTAATAGTTACAATGTGTGGGTGGGGGCATTGTGATTACTTTTTTCTCTAAACCATTGTGTGTGTGTGTGTGTGTGTGTGTGTGTGTGTTTAAACTTTTAGGTTTGAGGGCATATGTGAAGGTTGGTTGCATAGGTGAACTCATGTCATGGGGGTTTGTTGTACAGATTATTTCATCACCCAGTTAAGTCCAGTATCCGATGGTTATCTTTTCTACTTCTCTCCCTCCTCCCATCCTCGTCTTTCAAGTAGACCCCAGTGTCTGTTGTTCCCCCCTTTTTTTTAAGACAGGGTTTCACCATGTTGGCCAGGCTGGTCTCGAACTCCACAGCTCAAGTGATCCACCCACCTTAGCCTCCCAAAGTGTTGGGATTACAGGCATGAGCAACCGCACCTGGCCTTTCTTTTCTCATCTTTGTGTTTCATGAGTTATTTAGCTACCATTAATTTTTATTTTATTTTTTATAGAGATGGGGTCTCACTATGTTGCCCAGGCTGGTCTCAAACTCCTGGCCTCTAGTGATCCTCCTGTCTCAACCGTCCAAAGTGCTGGGATTATAGGCATGAGCCACCATACCCAGCCTACAAGTCATCTTTTTCATGAGCAATATGGTCCACTGAATCCAGATGGACCACCTTGTCACATCATGCCACAGAGCTTTCAGCCTTAGCCTTAGCTGGCTCATGACATGATTTTCTTACAATGACAATTGTAATGCTTCTGAACATTTGTATAGCACCTGGAAGATGTTACCACGCCGGGCAGTGCAGGGGAAGGGAGATACACATAGTGGCCGGGAAAACTGCAGAATTCCTAATCAGAAAACGTGGGTTCTGGCAATGACTTGCCATGGGGTCATATGCTAACACAGACTATCTATGCTAGGTTCTCTATAGGGTTTAATTGAGAAAATATCCATGAAAAATATTGATAAATATTAAAGTATCCTACTAATTACAACTGCTGCTTTAAAAAAGCAGTAAACAGGCCGGGTTTGGTAGCTCATGCCTGTAATCCCAGCACTTTGGGAGGCCAAGGTGGGAGGATCACCTGGTCAGGAGTTCGAGACCAGTCTGGCTAACACAGTGAAACCTCGTCTCTACTAAAAATACAAAAATTAGCCAGGCATGGTGGTGCATGCCTGTAATCCCAGCTACCTGGAAGGCTAAGGCAGGAGAATCACTGGAACCCAGAAGGCAGAGGCTATAGTGATCCAAGATCTCACCACTGCACTCCAGCCTGGGCAACAGAGTGAGACTCCATCTCAAAAAAAAGAAAAAGAAAAAAAGCAGTAAACAGCCAGATGTGGTACCTCATGCCTGTAATCCAAGTACTTTGAGAGGCTGAGGCAGGAGGATTGCGTGAGGCCTAAAGTTCCAGACTACCCTGGCCAACATAGCAAGACCCTGTTTCTAAAAACAAATTTTTTCTAGTTAGCGGGGTGTAGTGGTATGCACTGGTAGTCCCAGCTACTCAGGAGGCTGTGACAGAAGGACAACTTGAGGCCAGGCATCTGAGGTTGCAGTGAACTATGATCCTGCCACGCACTCTAGCCTGGCCAACAGAGACTCCATCTCTTAAGAAATAAATAAATAAATAAAAGCAGTAAATACTATGAAGCTCCATATAGGTACTATTATAGTACTGTATGCAGATGAAGATAATTCTTTTGGCTGGGAGAAAAATCAGAAAAGGCTTTTTGGAGAAGGTGGCATCTTAAAGTCTTTCTAAGTGGGTAGAGATGCCTAAATGGTGATGGAAGAACAGACAAATCTAGAGAGCAGATCAAATGGGAAACAGAATAGGCATGCACAGGAACAGCAAAAATAGTTTCATATGGTTACAACCAATACACAAAGACCCCATTAAAGAATAATCACTGTTACAAACCATGGGTTCCGACCTACTAGTGGGACATGAAAGCAATTTTAACAAGTTGCAATTAGCTTTGTTTTTATTTTTCATTTTATTTTATTTGAGACAGAGTCTCACTCTGTCACCCAGGCTGGAGTGCAATGGCATGATCTTGGCTTACTACAACCTCCACCTCCATCTGCTTGAATTGGGTTCAAGTGATTCTTGTGCCTCAGCTTCCCGAGTAGCTGGGATTACAGGTGTGCACCACCATGCCCAGCTAACTTTTCTATTTTTAGTAGAGACGGGGTTTTACCATGTTGGCCAGGCTGGTCTTGAACTCCTGACCTCAAGTGATCCGCCCACCTTAACCTCGCAAAGTGCTGGGATTATAGGCGCGAGCCACCGTGCCCAGCCACACTTTGTTTTTAATGGAATAGAGTGGAACATACCAGGGTATATCACAAAGGGTAAATATTGTCTTATGGCAGTATTGTTTCAGATGCATATGCATATACAAATTGACATTGAGTCATGATGTAAAATGGATTTTCTTATTGCGGGTGTGGTATTTTTGGTTTAAATACTAGCCTAGATCATCATAGACCAAACTATGTAATTACTAAAGGATGAGATTACAAATAAATTTCATTTTCTGGCCGGGCACGGTGGCTCATGCTTGTAATCCCAGCACCTTGGGAGGCCGAGGCAGGCAAATCATGAGGTCAGAAGTTCGAGACCAGCATGGCCAACACAGTGAAACGCCGACTCTACTAAAAACACAAAAATTAGCTGGCATGGTGGCAGGTGCCTGTAATCCCAGCTACTCGGGAGTCTAAGGCAGGAGAATCGCTTGAACCTGGGAAGCGGAGGTTGCAATGAGCTGAGATTTTGCCATTGCACTCCAGCCTGGGTGACAGAGCTAGATTCCATCTCAAAAAAAAAAAAAAGGAAATTTCATTTTCTAAAATATGTAGTGTTTCAAATTCTTACTAAAATATGTACTGCTCTGTAATTAGAGGGGGAAAAATGTTTTGTTTTGTTTTGTTTTTTTTGAAACGGAGTTTCACTCTTATTGCCCAGGCTGGAGTGCAATGGCGCAATCTCGGCTCACTGCAACTTCCGCCTCCCAGGCTCAAGTGATTCTCCTGCCTCAGTCTCCCAAGTAGCTGGGATTACAGGCTCCCGCCACCGCACCCAGCTAATTTTTGTATTTTTAGTAGAGACAGGGTTTCACTGTGTTGGCCAGGCTGGTCTCGAACTCCTGACCTCAGCTGATCCACCCGTCTCGGCCTCCCAAAATGCTGGGAATACAGGCATGAGCCACCGCACCCAGGCCAAAAATGTTTTAAAGAAAGAAAAATTATGCCAAGATCTTTAAGCACAGAGAACTGTGAGATGATGTCATTTACAGAAATAGGGATCACAGGAGGAAGGCATTAAATGAAGATGGAAATTTCCAATTTCTTTGTACTAAGTCTAAAATGTTCACAGAATATTCTGAAGGCATTGGCTGGAAGGCAGCTATATAACTAGAACTTGGAAGACAGGGTGTAGTACAGGTTTAGTAAACAGCCACATGGGTAATGGGTGAAGCCAGTAACTGTCCAAGGAGAAAGAAGAGGACCAAACCAGACTTGGAGCTCTGGGCAAAACCCACTGTTAGACAGCCAGGAATAAGGAGAAAAGAAAGGAATTGGAGACAGCAGCAAAAGGGAAGTCAGGGGGAGGGGGACAGGAACTCTGAACTGATTCAGGAGAGGGGCCACTGGAACAGCCACATTGTCTTTGCATTGTGGCTTTATACTTTTTTTTTTTTTTTTGAGATGGAGTCTTGCGCTTGTCACCCAGGCTGGAGTGTAGTGGTGTGATCTCGGCTCACTGCAACCTCCACCTCCCCGGTTCAAGCAATTCTCCTGCCTCAGCCTCCTGAGTAACTGGGATTACAAGCGCCACCACCATACCCGGCTAATCTTTTTGTGTTATTAGTAGAGACAGGGTTTCACCATGTTGGCCAGGCTGGTCTCGAACTCCTGACCTCAGGTGATCCACCTGCCGCAGCCTCCCGAGGTGCTGGGATTACAGGCGTGAGCCACCATGCCCAGCTTCCTAACTCTTTTAAACAATTAAATGGCTAGACTCTTATCACCAAGACAGATCAACAAAACAAAACAAAAAAAAAAAAAGGAAACACAGAACACATCCCCAGGTTCTCTTCTATGGAGCTTTACTTTTCCAGCCATATGAACCTGTAATGAAGCAAAAGGACTTTCTTATTCATTTCATTCCCAGAAACTGAAATTACTATCAGATTCCTTCCTGATTTAAACTCTCATTATATCTAACCAATATTTACGTTTCATCACAGCAACCTCTCCCGTTTGTCCTATCTGATCTATAACCTCTCCATGAACAAGCCCATCCTGGGTGCCCTTCATAAATCTCTTAATAATATCAGTGCTGCTTGGTTTCAGCTTTCCAGCATGATCAATACTTCACTTGTCACTATTAGAACCCTGAGTTTAATTACTATTAAACTATTCACTTGTCACTATGATAACCCTGAGTTTAATTACTATTCAGTATTAATAATTGACACAGTAAGATCCATTAGTAAAAAAATTTATTAAAAAACTTCAAGTAATAATTTAAAAAAACACATGAGGTAGAAACAAAAATTTTAACATATTTAGCATTCATTAAAAAAAAACCCTCAAGAGAAATGGAAGATTTCCAACCCCCAGAAGATCTGTTACCCCAGATCTTTTAACCCTTTAAGGTTAAAATCTGTTCCCATATAAATAATTAATCATCTTGAGGCTATTTTGTTTTACAAAACATCTTTACACAAAAAGGGAAAACTGAGTGATGCCCCCAAACATAGGGGCATATGAACATATGTGAAAATAGGAATCTACTTTTTAAATTTGTTATCAATTCAGAAAACAATATTTGTTGCAAAAGACGATGTAAGAATTATTTTCTTTTATATCAAAATCCACTCTAGAATACCGAAATACTGAATACTGAAAACAAAAAAGGGGGATAGTAAGGGAGGATAGAAAGTTAACAGGAAGTAATCAATTCATGTCATAAAAGACTAGGTTTAGAGTGAAAACACATCTGATAGCAGAAAAAATCCTAGCAAAATGGCCTTTGGATTAGGGACCTCAAAATACAGAAAAGAATCACACTTACATTCTCATCATCACAAGACTGTGCTTAAATGATGAAAACAAATCAAATCCCTTTATCAAGTCTTTCAAATAAAGTTCTTACAATGATATCTACAAAATCAAATTAGTCCTGAAATGTCTGACTTAAAAGTTTAAAGCCCAAAGTCAAAAGTTAATCCATCTTCAAAGCTGGTAAAAATTTATCAAGCTCTTTCTCTAGGTCAGGCAAAAATACATGTATAGAACCCATAAATTTAGACTTTTCACAGTTTTGGGTACACCTGTGCTTAAAAACATAAATACTGCATGAAATTTTGTATGGTGATAGAATTTTCTGTATAGGCACGAGCTAGAGGAGATACTGCCCTAGTATGAAAAGGCAAGGGAAATAGTGTTTTATTCTCTTTGAAAGTCACCCAATATGTGGCAAAGACTTCCATGTTCTCTTGATGGAAGATCAATGATGTAAAATAAATTAAGGAAGAAATATTTAGCACAATACAGAATGGCATAAATTTATGACGTTATTATTTAATATTTTGTAATCTGATTTACAGGACCACAAAAAAAAAAATACAGATCTTTATGGCATTCTATGAATAATTACGCCCTTAAGCCATAAGAGTTATTTATCTTTTTTCTTTTTTTGTTTTTGAGACAGAGTTTTGCTCTTGTTGCCCAGGCTGGAGTGCAATGGTGCGATTTCGGCTCACCGCAACCTCTGCCTCCCGAGTTCAAGAGATTCTCCTGCCTCAGCCTCCCGAGTAGCTGGGATTACAGGCATGCGCCACCATGCCCAGCTAATTTTGTATTTTTAGTAGAGACAGGGTTTCTCCATGTTGGTCAGGCTAGTGTCAAACTCCCAACCTCAGGTAATCTGCCTGTCTTGGCCTCCCAAAGTGCTGGGATTACAAGCGTGAGCTACTGCGCCTGGCCTCAGTTATTTATCTTAGCCTAATTCATACCTTCATAAGAAGTACAAAGTTCTTATGAAGCCTAAGAACTTCATACACTTTTTTTGTTTGTTTGTTTGTTTGTTTGAGATGGAGTCTTGCCCTGTCGTCAGGCTAGAATGCAATGGCGCAATCTCAGCTCACTGCAACCTCCGCCTCCCGGGTGCAAGCGATTCTCCTGCCTCAGCCTCCTGAGTAGCTGGGACTACAGGCGCACGTCACCATGACCAACTAATTTTTGTATTTTTAGTACAGACAGGATTTCACCGTGTTAGCCAGGATAGTCTCAATCTCAACCTTGCGATCCACCTGCTTCGGCCTCCCAAAGTGCTGGGATTACAGGCGTGAGTCACTGCGCCCAGCCCATACACATTTTTTAAAAATGATTTATCTTAAGGCCAGGTGCAGTGGCTCACCTCCTCTCTACTAAAAATTTTAAAAATTAGCCAGGCATGGTGGTACATACCTGTGGTCCCAGCTACTGGGAAGGCTAAGGTGGGAGTCCAGGAGGTCAAGGCTGCAGTGAGCAGTGATCCCACCACTACACTCCAGCCTGAGTGAAGTTAGGCACCACTTCTTGGGGAAAAAAACGGCTGAGTGTGGTGGCTGACACCTGTAGTCCCAGCACTTTGGGAGGAGGCGAGTGAATCACTTAAGCCCAGGTGTTCAAAACCAGCCTGGGCAACATGGTGAAACACTGTCTTTACAAAACAAATACAAAAATTATCTGGGCATGGTGGTATGCACCTGTGGGCCCAGCTACTGGGGAGGCTGAGGTAGGAAGATCACTTGAGCCTGGGAGATTGAGGCTTCAGTGAGCTCTGATCATATCACTGCACTGCAGCCTGGGTGGCAAAGCAAGGCCCTGTATTTAAAAAACAAAAACAAACAAAAAAATCTTAAAAAATAAATAATACTCCATTTTAATCTAATCATTTGTTCCGGGTTAAAAAAAGGTTATAGGCCGGGAGCCATGGCTCACATCTGTAATCACAGCACTTTGGGAGGCGTAGGCGGGGGGATCGCTTGAGCTTACGAGTTCAAGACCAGCTTATGCAACATAGAGTTTTAATTTAAACAAGTATATAAATACTCACAACAGTGCAGTCAAATGTGACCATATACAAAACAAAAAGGATATTAATTTTTCTGAATTTAAATGATTAAGCAGCTTCTCCAAAGGAGGATAGCAGTTTAGTGAGGGCACGCACCCCAGGAGAATCAGTTTATGCTTGGCTCTGGTTATAGCAACATTAAGACGTCGCCAGTCTTTCAAGAGTTCACCAACCTGTAAGAAATGTAATTTTCAATTATTCAAGTTCAAAGGAATGGCTGAATATATTATAACACATCCCTATACAATGGACAACTGTGCAAAGTTAAGAATAGAATGAGGCCAGGTATGGTGGCTCATGCCTGTAATCCCAGCACTTTGGGAGGCTGAGGCAGGTAGATCACTGGAGACCAGAAGTTCAAGACCAGCCTGTGCAACACAGTGAGACCCCATCTCTACAAAATATACAAAAATTAGCCAGGCGTGGTGGTGCGCACCTGTGGTCCCAGCTACTCAGGAGGCTGAGATGAGAGGATCACTGAGCCAGGGCTGCTTGAGCCCAGGAAGTCAAGGCAAGGACGCAGTGGGCCATAACCATGCCTCCACACTCCAGCCTGGGTGACAAAGGGAAACTGTCTCAAAAAAAAAAAAAAGGAGACTATCTGAGGTAAGAACTGAGTAGATGAGGGATGGAGTACAAAGGAAACCTTTTATTATGTATATTTTAAAACCATATGGATATACTATACAGTTGAGAAAAATGAACTAAGGAGAGGTAAAAATAAGAAAACAAACAAACAAAAAAAACTATTTTGGGAGATGAACGTAGGAGGATTGCTAGAGCTCGGGAGTCACCCACCAGCCTGTACAACATGGCGAAACGCCATCTTTACAAAAAAATTTAAAAATTTACTGGGTGTGGTGGTGCATGCCTGTAATCCCAGCTACTCAGGAGGCTGAGATGGGAGAATCACTGAGCCAGGGAGGTGGACATTACAGTGAGCCGAGATTGTGCCATTGCACTCCAGTCAGGGTGACAGAGGCAGATCCTGTCTTGGGGGAAAAAAAAAAAAATCAAACCTCAATTATCTATAAATTTGAAAGTATACAAGGAAGATCTTATATGAAACAGGCCTCAAATACAACAGCCAAGGGGTGGAAGCAACCATTCCATCTGAAAGATGAATGGATAAATAAAATGTGGTACATAGAGACAATGGAGTATTATTCATTCTTAAAAAGGAAAGAAATCCTGTCACATACTACAACAGGATGAACTAGCTGGCTAAGTGAAATAAGTTAGTCACAAAAAGATAAATACTGTACGATTCTACTTATATGAGGTACTTAGATTAGTCAAATTCAGAGATAGAATGTAGAATGGTGGTTACAGGGGCTTGGGGAAGAATAAAATGGGTGGTTAATCATGAATACAGAGTTAGATTTGAAAATGAAAAAGTTCCAGAGATTGTTGAACAACAGTGTGAATGTACTTAACACTAATTAAACCGTACACCTAAAAATGGTAAGATGGGCCGGGCACAGTGGCTCAGGCCTGGAATCCCAGCACTTTGGGAGGCCAAGGCGGGTGGATCACCTGAGGTCAGGGATTCGAGACCAGCCTGGACAACATGGTGAAACCCAGTCTCTACAAAAGTACAAAAATTAGCCAGGCATGATGGCGGATGCCTGTAATCCCAGCTACTCGGGAAGCTGAGACGAAAGAATCACTTGCACCTGGGAGGCAAAGGTTGCAGTGAGCCGAGATCGCACTACTGCACTCCAGCCTGGGTGACAAAACGAAATGCTGTCTCAAAAAAGAAAAAAAGAAAGAAAAAAGAAAAGAAAAAAATGGTAAGATATACATTTTATGTGTTCTTTTAAACCACAATTTTATTTTTTTTAAAAAATGGAATACATCTGCAGAATGTGCAATTTTGTTACATAGATATACATGTGCCATGGCGGTTTGCAGCACTTATTGACCCGTCGGTTAAGTTCCCTCCCCTCACCCCCAAGCCCCTAAAGGCCATGGTATATGTTGTTCCCCTCTCTGTGTCCACGTGTTCTCAATGTTAAACCACAATTTTTATTTATTTTTTTATTTTTTATTTTTTTAGAGACAGAGTCTTGCTCTGTTGCCCAGGCTGGAGTACAATGGTGCAATTTCTGCTCACTGCAACCTCCACCTCCTGGGTTCAAGTAATTCTCCTGCCTTAGTCTCCCAAGTAGCTGGGAATACAGGCGCACACCACCACGCCCAGCTAATTTTTGTATTTTTAGTAGAGATGGGGTGTCGCCATGTTGGTCAGGCTGGCCTCAAACTCCTGACCTCAGATGATCCACCCGCCTTGGCCTCCCAGGGGGCTGGGATTACAGGCGTGAGCCACCGCGCCCGGCCCACAATTTTTTGAAGAGAGAGAAATGCCCCAAATCAATCAGTAGCAAACACAATTAACTCACAGTTCCATCCTTATTACTTCTAACAAAAGATACTAGGACAATACTTTTGTCCCTTCCTTGGTATTTGTCTACTGTATTAACTTCGACCATTCCAATAGAAGAATGTGCCAATAAATCATTGATGATCTTTAACTGCTGCCTGTATGGTGCAATAATACCAATATCAGAGGGACTGCATCCAGCCTAAATAGAAAAAGACACAATTTAAAAGAAAGAAATCCTGATTAAGTTAAACTTGTCTGAATTTAATAATTAAATGCTTACATTATATGACCAACTGATGTTTATAACACTTTCCTATCTCAAAGACTGAATACAATTACTGAATTTGCTCTAAATTTGTCCGTATTTCCCATGATGAAATAATTCCTTAGACATTGCTCCCTTAATTTTGAGAGTTTCATGGCAATGTAATGGATTATATGCCATTAAAACAGTGCTCACACACACACAGTACAAAGAAATACATTTCACCTTCTGCTATTTATTTCACAGAAAAGTTTCCAATCCCCAATCCCTACTGTGACAATAGTCACAGTATTGTCGCAATTAGAATCAGCTGACATTACAAAAAGTTATTATCGTAAATGAAAACTCCAAATGTCATTATAAAATATTACATGTCTTAGATACATTTTCTCAAAATAAAAACAATGGGGCTTCAATCCCCTTATCTTAATAAATGAGAGTTAATGTCAGATCAGAAGTTTCTTACAGTCTAATATTCTATTATTCTGTACTTTAATATTTATTAGCCTTGAAAATTCTAAATTACCTTAATAAAAATGGAGGTTAGGAAAACTATGACCTTGGCTTCTGTTATATTGCTCACACCACCTTTTTCAACTTGTTCTGGTGCAGGAACCTAAGTAGAAAAATATACAGCCTGCTGATAATACAATCTCTAAAGTAAAGAGTACTATAAGTAAGCAAGTGGCCATAAAGACTGTACTACTGATCTGGAGATGAAAAATATCTTTGTCTAAAAGATGAAGGTGAAAGAATCAACAGAAACGAATTATATTAATATTAGTCACTTTCAGAAAGCTACGCAGAGGCCATCTATCTTAAACATGCTATGACTGAGGCTAAAATACCTACGAAAGCTGATCACACACTGAACTTCACACACTTTACTTTGTTATCCCCCATTTTACAGGAATCAAAGGCAGAAAAGAATAAGTAACTTTCCCAAGGCCTCACAATAAACTGTGGCACTAGTATTTGAACTTAGGGTGGCTGGGCACGATGGCTCATGCCTGTAATCCCAGCACTTTGGGAGACCGAGGCAGGCGGATCACAAGGTCAGGAGTTCGAGATCAGCCTGGCCAACATGGTGAAACTCCGTCTCTACTAAAAATACAAAAATTAGCTGGGCGTGGTGGCGCGTGCCTGTAATCCCAGCTACTCGGGAGGTTGAGGAAGGAAAATCGCTTGAATCTGGGAGTCAGAGGTTGGGAGTCCAGCCTGGGAATCAGAGTGAGACTCTGTCTCAGAAACAAACAAACTTAGATCTGGGTCTCATATCTATGCTCTTTCCATTTTCTTGTCCCCTTTTATACAAATAACGGAGCAGATAAAACTGCTGCCATACCTGATACATCTCTTCAAAGACTACTTTCCTCCTACATCATCCCTAAGCAAACTTGATTATTTTTAGTACAACTTACTTGGAATCCTGATGGTAAAAAAGAGAAAATCCAAGTAGCAAAAATAAAGATTCTGAGCGATCGCTGGTGAAGGAAATAAATGCAACTTACAATTAGTAAGCTAGAATCATGGTTTATGAAAACTGTCATTTGTGGCCGGGTGTGGTGGCTCACGCCTGTAATCCCAGCACTTTGGGAGGCTGAGGCAGGCAGATCACAAGGTCAGGAGATCGAGACCATCTGGCTAACAAGGTGAAACCCTGTCTCTACCAAAAATACAAAGAATTAGCCAGGCGTGGTGGCAGGCGCCTGTAGTCCCAGCTACCTGGGAGGCTGAGGCAGGAGGATGGCGTAAACCTGGGAGGTGGAGCTTGCAGTGAGCCGAGATCGCACCAGCCTGGGCGACAGAGCAAGACTCTGTCTCAAAAAAAAAAAAAAAAAAGAAAAAAGAAAGCAGTCATTTGTGAAATGAGTTTATCTGAATCAGTTTTCCAAAGTCTGCCTGCACCTAGGTGTTAAGATAAAATAAAATTCTTCAACCTGAGTTGTTAAGGGTAGTATCTATGAGATGAAAATTCCATCACAGACATGTAGTAGAGCCCTATTTTTAACAACCAGCTTTGAGAAATGCAGACAAGGGCATTAAAAACACACAAACACACACACACACACACACACACACACACACACATATCAAGCTGGCTCCATCCATCCATCTTTTTTATTTTATTTTTATATTTTTGAGATGGAATCTCGCTCTGTCGCCCAGGCTGAAGGGCAGTGGCGTGATCTCGGCTCACTGCAACCTCAGCCTCCTGGGTTCAAGCGATTCTCCTGCCTCAGCATCCTGAGTAGTTGGGATTACAGGCGTGCGCCACCACGCCCAGCTAATTTTTGTATTTTTAGTAGAGACGAGGTTTCACCATGTTGGTCAGGCTGGTCTCAAACTCCTGAACTCAGGTGATCTGCCTGCCTCAGCCTCCAAAGTGCTGGGATTGCAGGTATGAGCCACCCAATCCGGCCATCCATCTTTTTTTTTTTTTTTTTTGAGACAGTTTCACTCTTGTTGCCCAGGCCAGAGTACAATGGCGCAATCTCAGCTCTCTGCAACCTCTGCCTCCTGGGTTCAAGCAATTCTCCTGTATCACCCTCCCAAGTAACCGGGATTACAGGCATGTGCCACCACACCCGGCTACTTTTAGTGGAGACGGGGTTTCTCCACGTTGGTCAGGCTGGTCTCAAACTCCCGACCTCAGGTGATCTGCCCGCCTTGGCCTCCCAAAGTGCTGGTATTATAGGCATGAGTCACCGAGCCCGGCCGCCAGCCATCTATCTTAATAACAGGAGACAATGATTTTAGAGTAATATGCTCATATAATTGGTTGCTATATCCTTATTTTATTTTCTTGAGACAGGGTCTTGCTCTGTTGTCCAAGCTGGATTGCAGTGGTGCAATCATAGCTCACGGCAGCTTCAACCTCTGGAATTCAGTGATCCTCCTGCTTCAGCCTCCTAAGTAGCTAGGACTGCAGGTGCACAATGCCACACCAGATAATTTTTTTTTTTAAGTTCGGAGACAGAGTCTCGCTCTGTCGCCCAAGCTAGAGTGCAGCGGCGTGATCTTGGCTCACTGCAACCTCTGTCTCCCGGGTTCAAGCGATTCTCCTACCTCAAGCCCCCTGAGTAGCTGGGACTACAGGCAAGCACCATACCCGGATAATTTTTTTATATTTTTAGTAGAGACAGGGTTTCACCATGTTGGTCAGGCTGGTTTTGAACTCCTGAACTCAAATCATCCGCCTGCCTCAGCCTCCCAAAGTGCTGGGATTATAGGCATGAGCCACCATGCCCAGGCACATCTAGATAATTTTATAAAGAAATTTTTTTTCTTTTTTTTAGGAACAGGGTCTCACTATGTTGCCCAGGCTGGCCCTGAACTCCTGGCCTCAAGTGATTCTCCTGCCTCAGCCTCCCAAAGTTGCAGGATTATAGGCATGAGCCACCAAGCCCAGATGGTTACTATATTTTTATTTGAACTTATGTAAAGACTTCCAACTCAATGCTGAGAAACACTACATAAAGCAAAATGTAGAAATATAGGGTAAAAACTTAATTCTTAGTTCCCAGAAATAAGAATCAAGTCATTTAAAGTCCTTGTGAAAGGCCAGGCACCGTGGCTCACGGCTGTAATCCTAGCACTTGGGGCAGTGGAAGAGGGCATATCACTTGAGGCCAGGAGTTTGACACCAGCCTGGCCAACATGGTGAAACCCTGTCTCTAATAAAAATACAAAAAATTGGCTAGGCGTGGTCATGTTTGCCTGTAATCCCAGCTGCTTGGGAGGCTGAGGCAGAATTGCTTCAACCTGGGAGGTGGACGTTGCAGTGAGCTGAGATTGCACCACTGCACTCCAGCCTGGGTGACAGAGCAAGACTCTGTCTCAAAAAAAAAAAAAAAGTCCTTATGCAGATTTCTGTTTAATGATTGGTTTGTAAAAAGGTCTTCGCGTGCATTTGTGGGGGAGGGAGGTTATAAGAAACCTCCGTACCTTCCACATAATTTTGCTATGAACCTAAAACTGTTCCAAAAGAAAATAAAACCTTTTTTTTTTTTTTTTGAGACGGAGTTTCACTCTGTCACCCAGGCTAGAGTGCAGTGGTGTGATCTCAGCTCACCACAACCTCCGCCTCCCAGGTTCAAGCAATTCTCCTGCCTCAGCCTCCCAAGTAGCTGGGACTACAGGCACCCCACACCCAACTAAGTTTTGTATTTTTAGTAGAGATGGGGTTTCGTCATGTTGGCCAGACTGGTCTCGAACTCCTGACCCCAGGTGATCCACCCACCTTGGCCTCCTAAAGTGCTGGGATTACAGCTATGAGCCACTGTGCCTGGCCTTAAAGTCTATTTTTTAAAAAAGTCTTTAAAAGGACATCGATTTATTATAGTCACTGTCCATTTGTAAATCCAGCCCTTTGATAGTATCAGTGCAAATTCCTTTTCTAGGAAATAGAATTATACCCTTGAGTTCACTTTGTGACTTTCCTTCTTCAAAAGTCAATTTTGACATCTACTGACCTCCAGAATAAACCTCCCCCCAAAAATATTCAACCTATAGAAAGAAAGACTATTTTGGGCCAGGCACATTGGCTCACACCTATAATCCCAGCACTGTGGGAGGCCGAAGCAGGCAGATCATTTGAAACCAGGAGTTCAAGACCAACCTGGCCAACATGATGAAACCCTATCTCTAGTAAAAATACAAAATTAGCCAGTGTGGTGGTGGGTGCCTGTAATCCCAGCTACCTGGGTGGCTGAGGCAGGAGAATCGCTTGA
The DNA here is from genome assembly GCF_003255815.1 of Theropithecus gelada. Taxonomy (NCBI): domain Eukaryota; kingdom Metazoa; phylum Chordata; class Mammalia; order Primates; family Cercopithecidae; genus Theropithecus; species Theropithecus gelada. The sequence goes on along the minus strand of NC_037677.1, from coordinate 65,714,283 downwards.
ATCTGGGAGGAGGAAGTTGCAGTGAGCCAAGATCGTGCCACTTGGGCAACAGAGCAAGACTGTGTCTCAAAAAAAGAAAAAGAAAAAGAAAGGAAAAAGAAAGAAAAGACTATTTTGGGTTGAAGTGTGAGAAGTACATTAGTTTTGCCTTTATTTCCCCCCCGAGATGGAGTCTTACTCTGTCACCCAGGCTGGAGTGCATTGGCACAATCTCGGCTCACTGCAACCTCTGCCTCCCAGGTTGAAGCAATTCTCATACCTCAGTCTCCTGAGTAGCTGGGATTACAGGCGCCTGCCACCATGTCCAGCTAATTTTTGTATTTTTAGTAGAGACAGAGTTTCACCATATTGGCCAGGCTGGTCTTGAACTCCTGACCTTGTGATCCGCCCACCTTGGCCTTCCAAAGTGCTGGGATTACAGGTGTGAGCCACCGTGCCCGGCCTAGTTTTGCCTTTTAACTGATAAGCTCTAATCAGGGCATATGCTAATGCAAACTGAGAAATTTAAATAATAAGACAAAATGACAAAAACTAAAGAGAAAAAAATTTTTTTTACCTTGTCTGTATTAAGAAAACAAACAGGATTGTTGGGTTCAAATACTCCCATCAGCCAAGGATTATCAGAATAGTCAGCATAAAATTCCAGGTCCAGTTTCACATCTTTAAAGTGAGGTAGGTTTATCACTGCATTGGCCACTTTGTCTGATCCACACTCCAGCTTGCCCTCATAGGTCAGTTTATTACTTAAGGACATAATTTTACTAAGGGAATTACAAAAGATAATGTTAGTTTCGGCAGACGGAAACAAATATGAAAACCACTCCCAGCTAACACTGTTACAAATACCTGTTCATTCTGTACTGCACGGTTAACTGTACAACAGCATTCTTACTCTGCTCCAGCCTCTTGAATAAGCTTTCACTCATGCCAAGAGCTCTGTCAACAAATCAGATTCAGATTTATCAGTGTACTAAATATGCTCCTTGAAAAGAATCTGGTTCAAAATTAACACTTAAATGTCTGCCTACCTTGCTTCACGGTTTAGCACCAGGGGAGGAAGCTGCTGATGGTCCCCTACTAACACAAATCTCCGTGAAAAAAAAAGTGGGCCCAGACAAATTGGTTGGCTGATTTGAGAGGCTTCATCCACAATACAAAAATCAAAAATTTTACGGGAGAATATTGGATGGTTTATTCCCATACATGTTGTTGCAACTATAAGCTAAAAACAAGGAAAACAGATCAGTTATTTAATATGTAAAAGAAATGTAGTTTTGTTTCTCTCATTTTTGAAATGAAAAGATCAAAAGGTTTTTGTTCTATGGCATCAGGAATTCTTCGATATTATTTAATTCCAATGCTCACTTTCGGATATTTCCCTGTGGAAATCTGGAACATTCAAGAGGCAGTAAGTTAATTAGGTTGTTTTTTTTTTTCTTAATGTCAACCAGGACGTTGCTTCTGGGAAAATGGAGTACTTTGCCTTATTCTTTCCACAAACACAACTAAAATCCTTATGCATTATGTATATAAAACAAACAAAAGAAGACTCTGAAAGGTGGACAGAAGGCAGACTAGCTAGGGAGCTTAGGACCAAAGAAACAACATGGTAGTTGATTCCCTGGGCTTTCTTTTTGCCTCATAGATCCCAGATTTGGAACTGAGAGAGCCACAACCCAGAAACACCAGTGGGTGCTGACTAAAAACAGCTGCAACCAAAGTCTGCTCTCTTTAGCTGAAGGAACAGGAAAGGGAAAGCCTAGCTAGACAGAAAATTTTCACACAATAACCACTCTAGCCACATATCGCAGGAAAAAACGTACAGCCCCACAACCACAGACACCAGCAAACACTGAGGAGGGTAGATCTCTGCCCTTCTCAAGGCTGTAACAAGGTGCCCCACACCCCACCAGACTGGTGTCAGAGAAAGCCAAGTAGAGTCAGGTCTTTCATCCCTGGTGACTGGTAACTGGTACCAACCCCACATATTAGTAGAGACCACATCAGAAGCCTAGACTTCCACCCCTACCAAGCAGACCCAGCGGTAATGAGGAACCTCGCATTTTGGTCATAGAGGACTGAGTGGGGAACCCAGACTCTGATTCCCACCTGGCAGTAATGAAATGGTACCCCCTCTTCCCCCACCACGGCAGTGTGAGAGGAAGCCAGCTAAAACAGAAGTTTTCAGTCACAATAAAATATGCTCATGTTTCAATAAAAAAACAATCATTATAAGATGAACCAGGAAAATCTCAAGCTCAATGAAAAAAGATGACAATCTATAAATGCCGACACCAGAATGACAGAGATGTCAGAACTATCTGACCAAGATTTTAAAGTAGGCATGGTAACAACATTTTAACGAGTGATTATGAACACACTTGAATATGAATCAAAAAACAAAGTCTCGGTCAATAAATAGAAGATAAAAGGAGCCAAATGGAAATTTTAGAACTAAAAATATGATAACTGGGCCAGGCGCAGTGGCTCACGCCTGTAATCCCAACACTTTGGGAGACCAAGGTGGGCAGATTGCTGGAGCTCAGGAGTTTGAGACCAACCCGAGCAACACGGTGAAAACCTGTCTCTACAAAAAATACTAAAATAAGCTGAGCATGGTGGCATACATCTATAGTCCCACCTACTTGGAGGGCTGAGGCAGGAGGATCACTTGAGCCAAGGAGGTCGAGGCTGCAGTGAGCCATGATCATGCCACTGCACTCCAGCCTGGGTGACAAAGTATGTCACTGTCTCAAAACAAAACAAAACAAAACAAGCCTGAGGCCGCTGGTAGCCAGAGGGTCACCATGAAGTTCAGTCCCTTCGTGACCTTGGACCGCAGCAAAAACCACAAACGTCACTTCAATGCCTCCTTGCACGTGCACAGGAAGATCATGTCATCCCGCTCTCCAAGGAGCTGTGGCAGAAGTACGATGTCCACTCCATGTCCATCCGCAAGGATGACGAGGTCCAGGTAGTTCAAGGACACTACAAAGGTCAGCAAATTGGCAAGGCAGTCCAGGTGTACAGAAAGAAATATGTCATCTACATCAAGCAGGTGCAGCATGAGTAGGCCAACAGCACAACCGCCCATGTGGGTACTCATCGGAGCAAGGTGGTTATATTTTGTATTTAATAAAAATACAAAAAATTAACCAGGCATGGTAGTGCATGCCTGTAGTCCCAGCTACTTGGGAAGCTGAGGCATGAGAATCATTTGAACCTGGGAGGCAGAGGTTACAGCAAGCCAAGATCGGGCCATTGCACTCCAGCTTGGGTGACAGAGGAAGATTCTGTCTCAAAAAAGAAAACCTTCAGCATCTGGGGCCAGACAGAGTTCTTAGACTTGAGACCAAAAGTATAATCTATAAAAGAAAAAAATTTATATACCGGACTTCCTCAAAAAAAACCTTTTGCGGCCAGGTACAGTGGCTCATGCCTGTAATCCCAGCACTTTGGGAGGCTGAGGCAAGAGGATCACCTGAGGTCAGGAGCTTGAGACCAGCCTGGCCAACACAGCAAAACCTCATCTCTACTAAAAATACAAAAATTAGCCAGGCATGGTAGCTCATGCCTGTAGTCCCAGTTACTTGAAAGGCTGAGGCAGGAGAATTGCTTGAACCTGGGAGGCAGAGGTTGCAGTGAGTGGAGATCACACCACTGCACTCCAGCCTGGGTGACACAGTAAGTTGTCTGTCTCAAAAAATAAATAAATAAATAAAACCACCTTTTGCTCTGCATAAGACCCTATGAGGAGGATAAAAAGCAAGTGATAGAGTGAGAGAAAATACCTGCAAACCACATATCCATTAAAGGGCTACTATTAGAATATACATCTTAAAAATTCTCAAAACTCAACACTACAAAGCATATAATCCAAAATGGGCAAAAACATGAAGAGGAGATACAGATGACAAATAAGCACATGAAAACCTCATTATGGGCCGGGTGCAGTGGCTCAAGCCTATACTCCCAGCACTTTGGGAGCCTGAGGCGGGTGGATCACCTGAGGTCAGGAGTTCGAGACCAGCCTGGCCAACATGGTAAAACCCTGTCTCTACTAAAAAAAAAAAAAAAAAAAAAAAAAAAAAAAAAACAAAAAAAAAAAAAAAAAAAACATGTGGCGCATGCCTGTAATCCCAGCTACTTGGGAGGCTGAGGCAGGAGAATCACTTGAACCTGGGAGGCAGAGGTTGCAGTGAGCCAAGATCACGCCACTGCACTCCAGCCTGGGCAGTAACAGGGAAACTCCGTCTCAAAAACAAAACAAAAAAAAACCCCACTACATTATGGCTGGATACACTGGCTCACACCTGTAATTCCAACACTTTGGGAGGCAGACAGAGGTAGGAGGATCACGTGAGCCCAGGAGTTCAAGATCAGCCTGGACAACATAAAAAAATTTAAAATATTTAGGCAGGCGTGGTGGTACATGCCTGTATAGTTCCAGCTACTCAGGAGGCTGAGGCAGAAAGATCACTTGAGCCCAATAAGTCAGGGCTGCAGTGAGCCGTGGTCTCACCAGTGCACTCCAGCCTGGGCAACAGAGCAAGACCTTGTCTCAAACATACATACACACATACACACACACACACACACACACACACACACACACATTTTAACTACTGGGTAAATGCAAATTAAAATCTCCAAACACCTACCAAAATGGCTAAAATTAAAAATAGTATCAGTTGGGCATGGTGGCTCACGCCTCTAATCCCAGCACTTTGGGAGGTCAAAGCAGGTGGATCATGAGGTCGGGAGTTCAAGACCAGCCTGGCCAACATGGTGAAACCCCATCTCTACTAAAAATACAACAAAATTAGCCAGGCGTGGTGGCACATGCCTGTAATCCTAGCTACTCAGGAGGCTGAGGCAGCAGAATTGCTTGAATCCGGGAGGCGAAGGTTGCAGTGACCTCAGATTGCACCACTGCACTCCAGCCTGGGTGCCAGAGCAAGACTCCATCTCAGAAAAAAATTTTAAAAAAAATAGTATCGCCACCAAATGCTGAGGAGATCACTCATACATGTAAAATGTTCCTACTTAGAAAAACAGTTTGGCAGATTAAAAAAAAAAAAAAATGAACACGCAACTACTAATCAATTCAGAAATCGTACTACTGGGAATTTATCCCAGGGAAATGAAGACTTAACGTTACACAAAAACCTGTAACATGAGTGTTTACAGCAGCTTTATTCATAATATCTGAAAACTGGAAACAATCCAGATTTTCAGAGGGTGAATGCTTAAACACAATGCAGTACATCCATATTTTGGAAAAATACTTGGCAACAAAAAGGAACAAACTATTAATAGATACAACTATCTAGGGGAAGCTCCGGAGAATCAGGCTAAGTGAAAAACACCAATCCCAAAAGGCTACTGCATTTAGGTAACATTCTCCAACGACCAAATTATCAAAATGGAGATCAGAGTCTCAGAGTTATGGCTGTCAGAGGTTAAAGAGGGGCAAGGCAGGACAGAAGTGGATACAACTATAAAAGTGCAACATAAGGAATCTTGTGGTAATAGAATAGGGACTGTATCAATGTCAACATCCTGGGTGTGACATTGTACTACAGATTTGCAAGATGTCACCACTGGATAAAGGCGACACAGGCTCTCTCTAGTATTTCTTACAACTGCATGTGAATCTACAATTACCTTAAAATAAAACATTTAATTTAATAAAAATGTTAACCCGATATACATCTTAGCCAGTTCTAAATTTATAAATAACAGGAACAGATATTAGACAAAAATATGCTAGGATTAGACAAAGGAGGTAAAGGTAAAGGAACAATCTATTAAATCTAATTCTTGGGAAATTTTTTAAAGACAAAAATATCAGTTAAACCAGGCACTACAGCCGCACCCATAATCCCAGCTACTTGATGGAAGGTTCGCTTAAAAGAAAAAAAAAAAAAAAAAAAAGCCGGGCGCGGTAGTTCACGCCTGTAATCCCAGCGCTTTGGGAGGCCGAGGCAGGAGGGTAACCTGAGGCCGGGAGTGCGAGATTAGCCTGACCAACATGGAGAAACCACACCTCTATTAAAAATACAAAATTAGCATGGTGTGGTCACGCATGCCTGTAAATCCCAGCTACTTGGGAGGCTGAAGCAGAAGAATCACTTGAACCCAGGAGGCGGAGGCTGTGGTGAGCTGAGATGGCACCATTGCCCAGCCTGGGCAACAAGAGCGAAACTCCATCTAAAAAAAAAAAAAAAAATTAGCCGGGCGTGGTGGCGGGCACCTGTAGTCCCAGCTACTCAGGAGGCTGAAGCAGGAGAATGGCGTGAACCCGGGAGGCAAACCTTGCAGTGAGCCGAGATTGCGCTGGTGCACTCCAGCCTGGGCGACAGCAGTATAGGCCGGGCGCGGTGGCTCAAGCCTGTAATCCCAGCACTTCGGGAGGCCGAGACGGGCGGATCACAAGGTCAGAAGATCGAGACCATCCTGGCTAACATGGTGAAACCCCGTCTCTAATAAAAAATACAAAAAACTAGCCGGGCGAGGTGGCGGGTGCCTGTAGTCCCAGCTACTCGGGAGGCTGAGGCAGGAGAATGGCGTGAACCCGGGAGGCGGAGCTTGCAGTGAGCTGAGATCCAGCCACTGCACTCCAGCCTGGGCGGCAGAGCCAGACTCTGTCTCAAAAAAAAAAAAAAAAAAAAGAACTGCCAGTATAAATAAACATTAAATAACAAAATAAAATAAAAGTTAGGTTCTATATAAAAGCCTAGAAACAGTCATCACAAGACTATTAAGTACCATTGCTTCTAATTCAAACTTGCTAAGAAACCCTGATTTTTTTTTTTTTTTTTTTTTTTTTTTGAGCTGGAGTCTCGCATTGTCGCCTCGGCTGGAGTGCAGTGGCGCAATCTCGGCTCACTTCAACCTCTGCCTCCCAGGTTCAAGCGATTATCCTTGCCTCAACCTCCCAAGTAGCTGGAATTACAGGCACCCGCCATCACACCCGGGTAATTTTTTTTGTATTTTTAGTACAGACAGGGTTTCACTATGTTGGCCAGGCTGGTCTCGAACTCTTGACATCATGATCCGCCCACCTCGGACTCCCAAAGTGCTGGGATTACAAGCGTGAGCCACCACGCCTGGCTGAAATCCTGATAATTACCAGTTTTCTAGGATATTTGAAACTAGAAGAGAGCCCTAAATAATAAACCCAAAATCTTATTTCAGTTCAGAAGGAAACAGCAAACTATAAGGCAATAAACTGGTCGTATAGTACATATAACATGTGCAAATTCAGTCAATGTGACTAAAATCACCAGAGTTTCTCCCCTCATTCTGGCTGTGGACATTAACTGTTAGTATTATTATACAATAATTGTGCTTACTTGACTATTGTAGAGTTCTTCTAGAAGAGCTAAGGATTTAATGGACTTTGATCTGCAAATTTCTTGCTCTGTAAATTGCTGGATAGCTGGATGAACCTTCTGAGTCTGACCCAAACGCAAAAATCCTATTTTAAACTTGGCTAACTTCAAAAGAATATTGTCAACAGCAGAGTGTGTATAGCTGGTCAACAAAACGCTAAAACCACAGGCATAGAGAATTCTTACCTAATAATGGGTAAGAGAAAAAAGAAAAAACAGCCTTACTTTTAATTCCAGATAATTTTTAACATGTTTATAAATTTAACAAGAACCATATCTAAGAGCTGATTTTAAAAAAATTATGAAGCCAAAACATTTTACAAAAATCACATGACAATATTATATGTTATTAATAATACATCAATAATATGTCATAGGCCAGGCATGGTGGCTCATGCTCGTAATCCCAGCACTTTGGGAGGCTGAGGCAAGTGGATCACTTGAACCCAGAAATTCAAGACTGGCCTGGGCAACAAAGTGAGATCCCATCTCTTTTAAAAAATTTTTTTTTTAATTAGCCAGGTGAGGTGGTACACCCCTGTGGTCCCAACTACTTGGGAGGCTCGGGAACGAGGACTGTTTCAGCCCAGGAGGTTGAGGCTGCATGAACTGTCATCATGCCACTGCATTCCAACCTGGTCTCAAATACCAACCCTCCTGACTCAGACTCCCAAACTGCTGGGATTACAGGTATGATCCACCTCGCCTGGCCCACATAACAAGACTCCGTCTCAAAAAAAAAAAAGAAAAAAAAAAGAAATTTACTGACATGGAAAAAAAAATCCAAGAAAAATCTCTAACTTTTTTTTTTTTTCCTTTAGGACAGAGCTTTGCTCTTGTTGCCCAGGTTGGAGTGCAATGACATGATCTTGGCTCACTGCAATCTCCGCCTCCTGGGTTCAAGTGATTTTCCTGCCTCAGCCTCCCAAGTAAAGCTAGGACTATAGGCGCCCGCCACTATGTCCGGCCAATTTTTGTATTTTTAGTAGAGATGGGGTTTCACCGTGTTGGCCAGGCTGGTCTCGAACTCCTGACCTCAAGTGATCTGCCTGCCTCAGCCTCCGAAAGCGCTGGGATTACAGGCATGAGCCACCATGCCCAGCCTCTAACATCATCTTTAAAGGGAAAGGAAAACATACAGTGATATATATCACATACCACTAACGGAAAGAGATCTTAGAAAATTCTAAATGCAAGAAACCTACAACATGATTACAACTGTTTGTGATTCAGCTTTACTATTTCTCATGTCATTCCAAAAAGTTCATTTGAAACAATGACAGTTTGAATTAAAATTCAGCCCTTTTGATATTAAATATTACATCCTCTGAACTGAGGAGAAGCTGATACAAATATTTCGTTTCTAAGCAGAAGAATAATAATCTTACGAGAGTACATATCGTAGTTGTTTTTCCTGTCCCAGGCATTCCCACGACGAGTGTGTAGTCTTTTGAAAGAAGTACCTTTTTCATCGCTTGCCTCTGAGGCTTATTCAAACCTACATTTAAATTCAAAAATAACAGGAAAAAGAGTGTTGAATTTCAAAGGAAAAGTTAATTATTTTATCAGAAAAGCAGTCTCTATTCAAGTCTATTCTTCAATACAAAACCATTTCCAAAGAGTCTTGGTCTAAACATTGTAATTGCAAGTCTAATCAAGATATTAGACCACAGTATAAATCAAATAGAAACAAGAAAAATTAATCAAAGCAGACATGGTGATTTTAGCATACCCTTTAGAATGCAGGCAACCGTATCCTTTGCATCATGTGGAAGAACAGAACTAAGGTAGGATGTAAACTGAGGTTCACGAAAGTCAATAATTAAATCTCGAAGTTTTTTGCTGAAAAGTGAAAAAGCACTTTTAGTAATATTCCTTAGAAAAGTGGAGTGAAATTCAAATTTGCTCATTGTTACAAACCTGACAAATGTGTTTTCCATCAATTTAGAAAGATTTCCTAATGGGGTCTCTATATCACAACTTTTTTCTTCCTGGTCTAATCTGAACAAAATTGATTCTGGAAGGACCGACAAGTTTCTAAAACAACAAAACAAATATGCATGAATGTTTTCTGTTTCGCATAGTCTGTATAAGAAATATCCTGCTATCTGCTAAAATAATAAATGGGCCAGAATAGCTATTAAAATAGCTACCAGTCCTCAGTCACACTTGCCAATCAAGGACAACATGAGGCCCTGGATTGGTGGGAAAAGGCAGAGGGAAGGGGAAGGTACAAGGCACCAAGGTCAAAGCAATTAATAATTGGGAACCTGCAACATTTGCTGAAAATTCACTTACCCTTGCAATCAAACATGGGTTCACCATCCCCAGAGTGATCCTGAATGCATGGCTCTTCCCTCCTCTAACCTGGAGTGCAGGCTTCTTTCCTGCCACCTTCTCCCGCTCTTCTATCTGTCCCTTAATCCCTGGTATTCCCTAGAATCCCTTCCCTGGTTCATTGTAATACTCTTTCTCGTTGTTTTCCCCAGGGTCCCAGGCCCTCACGTACCTCCAAATTCCAAATTCCAAATTCCATCTTTAGGCCTGACTTCACACTCCTCTCCCACCTGGTTCCTCACCCAAGCTTTGGGTTTGGATATTTGGTAGGCAGTGAAATCTCTCCACTTAGCTAAACCCAGGCTATGAAAGCACAGTACATTCAAAGCCGAACTCCTCCTCATCCCTGCTGAACCCGATGCCCCTTCTCTGGTCCTGATCACAATTAATGGCATTTGCATTTGCACTGCTGTCTTGATCCTTCCCTCTCCCTCATTCTCTCCCCAACCCGCATACCCAATCAGTATCCAAACATCAGCCAATTTTACTTTCTAAATACATTCCATTCGCTCTGCCAACACTACCCTGCCTCAGTTGCCTCTAGCCTGGGTCACTGCAACAGCTTCCAGGTTTGCTTTTAGTTTTTCTTCCATTAATTAACTCAATTCTCTATAATGTAGCCAAAGGAAAATGCAAATCCAATGATTTTCTACTCTTCTGTTTAAAACCTTTCAATACATCAGAATAAATAAAATCTAAACTTCTTTTTTTTTTTTTTTTTTTTTTTTTGAGAGAGGGTCTTGCTCTATTGCCTAGGCTAGTGTGCAGTGGCATGATCATGGCTCATTGCAGCCTTGAACTCCTGGGCTCAAGCAATTATCTCACCTCAGTCCCCTGAGTAACTGGGACTACACATGTACACTACCACATCTGGCTAATTTTTGAATTTTTTGGAGAGATGGGGGTCTCACTATGTGGCCCAGAATGGCAAACTTTTTAACATGGTATATAAGACATTCTATGACCTGATCTCTCTAATAACTCTCTTCCTTATATTTTATATTCCAGAAATAACATAATCACCTGCATTTTCCTGAATGCTTCATGTCACACTACATCACACCTTTGTGCAACAGGTTTGCCCAGTATAGTATTCTCTTCTCACACTGTTTCACCAGACTAATTTATTAATCCACAGGATGAAGATTCAGAATTAGCTCTTCGAAAAGGCTTCCCTTGGCCAGAGACGGTGGCTCATGCCTGTAATCCCAACACTTCAGGAAGCTGAGATGGGAGGATCACTTGAGATCACTGGCCAACATGGTAAAACCCCGTGTCTACTAAAAATATAAAAATTAGGCCGGGCGCGGTGGCTCAAGCCTGTAATCCCAGCACTTTGGGAGGCCGAGACGGGCGGATCACGAGGTCAGGAGATCGAGACCATCCTGGCTAACACGGTGAAACCCCGTCTCTACTTAAAAAAAATACAAAAAACTAGCCGGGCGAGGTGGTGGACGCCTGTAGTCCCAGCTACTCGGGAGGCTGAGGCAGGAGAATGGCGTGAACCTGGGGGGCGGAGCTTGCAGTGAGCCGAGATCAGGCCACTGCACTCCAGCCTGGGTGACAGAGCGAGACTCCATCTCAAAAAAAAAAAAATAAAAATAAAAATAAAAAAATAATAAAAATTAGTCGGGCATGGTGACACATGCCTATAATCCCAGCTACTCGGGAGGCTGAGGCAGGAGAATCGCTTGAGCCCAGGAGGCAGAGACTGCAGTGAACTGAGATTGCGCTACTGCACTCCAGCCTGGACAACAGTGAGACTGTCTCCAAAAAAAAAAAAAAAAGCCTTCCCTGAGCCTCCTAAAATTGAATTAAATACCTCTCCTCTGTGTTCCTATCAATTTGAACACATATCATATTAGATTGAAAATAAGCTGGGTGTAGCAGCTCACGCCTATAATGCTAGCACTTCAGGAGGCTGAGGTAGAAGGATCATTTGAGCCCATCAGTTCAAGACCAGCCTGGGCAACATCGTGAGACCCCCATCTCCACAAAAAATTTAAAAATTAGCCGAGTATGGTGGCATGCATGTGTGGTCCCAGCTATGCAGGAGGCTGAGGCAGAAGGATTGCTTGATCCCAGGAAGTCCAGGCTGCAGTGAACTGTGACCATGCCACTGTACACCAGCCTGGGCTGGAGTGAGACCGTGTCTCCAAAAAAAAAAAAAGAAAATACGTATGTCTACACGCAAGACCGTAAATTCCTCAAGGATTTGCAAAGTACTTAATACGTGGTAGACACTAAATAAATACTGCAAAGGATACACAAATCTGAGCAGACAACTGGAATATATCATGACATCTAGACAAGGGCTGGTTATGACTCAACTAAGATTACTGATCAGTAGGGAACAAGCCTGGACATTTCCATTACAGTTACTCAGATGTAACTGAGTCCCAATTGCTGACCTCTATCCATTAAGAAATGGTCAGGCATGCCTGTATTAACTGTAAGAAATGCTGGAAAACACAATCCAGCTGACTGTGAAAGAAGAGGGAATATGGATTATTAGTGAATTGGATATTGTTCTCTGCCACAATTTTTTTTTCTTTAAGACAGGGTCTCACTCTGTCACTCGGGCTATGTGCAGTGCAGAGGTGTGATCTCAGCTCACTGCAGCCTCAACCTCTTTTTTTTTTTCTTTTTTGAGATTGAGTCTCGCTCTTGTTGCCCAGGCTGGAGTACGGTGGCGTGATCTCGGCTCACCGAAACTTCTGCTTCCCAGGTTCAAGTGATTCTCCTGCCTCAGCCTCCCGAGTAGCTGGGACTACAGGCACATGCTACCACACCCAGCCAGTTGTTTGTATTTTTAGTACAGACCGGGTTTCACCATGTTAGCCAGGATGGTCTCAATCTCCTGACCTTGTGATCCGCCCACCTCGGCCTTCCAAAGTGCTGGGATTACAGGCATGAGCCACTGCGCCCTGCCTACATATTTTTATTTAAACCAGCCACTTTGTTGTAACTGAAATGGGTATACTTATATCACAACTATAAATGGCAAAAATAAACATTTTTATTTTAAAAAGGAGAGAACAAAATAGTAAGTGCCCAGCATGCAAGGAGAAATAAGCACTATAGCTAACACAGGATGGCATCTATGCTGTCTGCTATACATGCGGTTGTAAGAATTAGGTAAGATTACGTCCACATCATCACTATGGAATATAATGTACTAAACAAAACTTTAGCAGTTTGGTAGTTCCTCGAAATGTTAAATGCGAAATTAGCACATGACCCATGCCTAGGTAACTACAAAGAAAATGAAAGAAATGAAAATATGTCTACCTAAAACTATGCATGTGAATGTTCATAGCAATATTAATCATTACAGAAAAAAAGTTGAAACAACTCAAATGTCCATCAGCTGGTGAACGGATGAACAAAATGTGGTATATCCATACAACAGAATATATTCAGCCATAAAAAAATGAGGGTATCATATATGCTAAAACACGAATAAACTTTCCAACATTAGGTTAAGTGAAAGAAGCAAGACACAAAAGGTCACATATTGTATGGTTCCACTTATATCATATATCCAGAATGGATGAATCCATACAGAAACAAAGCCAATTTAGTGGTTGCCAGAGACTTCAGGGAGGAGAGAGTGGGAAGTGACTGCGTAATAGGAATGAGGTTTCCTTTTAGGGTGATAAAAGTGTCTTAGAAATAGACAGAAATGATGGCGACACAATATTGGAAATATACTAAACGCCACTCAATAATACACATTAAAATGGTTAATGATCAATTTTATGTTACATGAATTTTACCTCAATTTATTTTTAAAAAAAGAATGAAATGCTGATACATGTTAAAACATGAAGAATAATTTCAAAAACAGCGTCCTGTGTGAAAAAAGTCAGTCACCAAAGACCACATATTGCATGATTCCATTTATATAAAATGTCCAGAATGGGCAAATCTATAGAGACAGAAAGCAGGTTAGTGGTTGCCTTGGGCTGGGGAAATTGGAGGAAAATGAGAAGCGACTACTAAAGGGTATAGGGCTTCTTCCTTGGGGGTTTCTTTTTGGGGTGATGAAAATACTCAAAGTTGATTGTGGTGATGGCTGCACAATGCTGTGAATATAATAAAAACCAGTGAATTGTACATTTTAAATGGATGAACTACACAGATGTGAATTATATATCAATAAAGATATTCTCAAAAAAAAGTAACATTTCATTACCTGTCTAATAAACAAGTTACTGTTGTCGTGTTAATCTCCTTCACATATCCTCTAGACAAAGCAAACAGTGACCTTTCTTCTCCACTTACAATAACTCTGTCACCTGCCAGTAGATTTGTGACTGGTATGGCACCATGTTTACGTTGGAAATTATGTAAATATTGTCCATCACAAATTGTCTTTACATGTTCGGTTCTAATCAGGTGTCCAATGCAACTGCCACTCTTCTCCCTATGAAAAGACCAAAGAGAAAAAACTTCCGTTTATATTACATACATAAGTATTGTGTCTGCATTTTCCAACAACTTATTTGTTCATCTGACTCCCAAAAAGTATTATTGAGGCTGGGTGTGGTGGCTCATGCCTGTAATCCCAACACTTCGGGAGGATGAGGCAGGTGGATTACCTGAGGTCAGAAGTTCAAGACCAGCCTGGCCAACATGGTGAAACCTCATCTCTACTAAAATAAAAAATACAAAAAATTAGCCAGGTGTGGTGGTGCTCACCTGTAATCCCAGCTACTCAGGAGGCTGAGGCAGGAGAATTACTTGAACCTGGGAGGTGGAAGTTGCAGTGAGCCAAGATTGCGCTGTTGCTCAACAACCTGGGCAACAAGAGCAAAACTACATCTCAAAAAAAGAAACAAAAAAATTAAAAAAACTAATATTGAGCCTGTCATTTTTACATTTTCCACAACCTACAGTAAAAATGTTAGAAATGTTAAGTAAACATTCTATTAGTTTCTGGGTTTTTTGAGACACCCTCCGACCCCTGCCCCGTTCAAGCGATTCTCATGCCTCAGTCTCCTGAGTAGCTGGGATTGCAGGCAGACACCACCATGTCAAGCTAATTTTTTATGTTTTTAGTAGAGACAGGTTTTCACCATGTTGGCCAGGCTGCTTTCGAAACCCTGGCCTCAAGTGACCCACAAGACTCGGCCGCCCAAGTTGCTGGGATTACAAGCCTGAGGTACCATGCTCAGCCCTCTATTAGTTTTTCATTAATTGCTCAACAACAGTCTTGCAAGAAAGTGTTAGGGAGCACCCCACCTTTGTTGCACCCACAGGCTGGGATCTCCAAACACGGTGTTTTATTGGCACTTTGATCCCTGAAGGGTAGATACCCCGACTTCTTGGGCTGATACATATAATACCATTACAGAAAACAAAACATAATAACCTGCTCCCAAATGTAATATAAAAAAAATTATAACCAGGCACAGTGGCTCATGCCTGTAATCTCAGCACTTTGGGAGGCCGAGGTGGGCAGATCACGTGAGGCTGAGAGTTCAACGCCAGTCTGACCAACATGGAGAAGCCCTATCCCTACTAAAAATACAAAATTAGCCAGGCATGGTGGTGGGCACCTGTAATCCCAGCTATTCAGGAGGCTGAGGCAGGAGAATCACTTGAACCCGGGAGGCGGAAGTTGCGGTGAGCTGAGATCACGCCATTGCACTCCAGCCTGGGCAGCAGAGCAAGAATTCGTCCCGCACAAAAAAAAATAATAATAATAATTCATTCTGGAAAGAAAAAAATGAAACTAAAACAACTAAGTTTTACATTAAAAAAATCTTGAGGCTGGGTGCGGTGGCTCACACCCGTAATGTCAGCACTTTGGGAGGCCGAGGTAGGCAGATCACGTGAGGCTGAGAGTTCAACACCAGCCTGACCAACATGGAGAAGCCCCATCCCTACTAAAAATACAAAATTAGCCAGGCGTGGTGGCACATGCCTGTAATCCCAGCTACTTGGGAGGCTGAGGCAGGAGAATCGCTTGAATCTCAGAGGCAGAGGTTGCCATGAGCCGAGACTGTGCCACTGCACTCCAGCCTAGGCGACAGAGTGAGATTCCATCTCAAAAAAAAAAAAAAAATTTGGCTGGGTGCAGTGGCTCACACTTGTAATCCCAGCACTCTGGGAGGCTGAGGTGGGCAGACTGCTTGAGGCCAGGAGTTCGAGACTACCCTGGTCAACATGGCAAAACCCTGTCTCTACTAAAAATACAAAAATTAGTAAGGCATAGTGGCACGTGCCTGTAATCACAGCTTCTTGGGAGGCTGAGGCATGAGAATTACTGGAACCCAGGAGGCAGAGGTTGCAGTCAGCCGAGACACTCCAGCCTGGGTGACAGAGCAAGACTTTTTTATTACTTTTTTTTTGTTTTTTTGAGACAGAGTCTCATTCTGTTGACTAGGCTGGATTGCAGTGGCGCAATCTTGGCTCACCACAAGCTCCGCCTCCCGGGTTCATGGAATTCTCCTGCCTCAGCCTCCAGAGTAGCTGGGACTACAGGCACCCACCACCATGCCCAGTTAATATTTTGTATCTTTAGTAGAGACGGGGTTTCACTGTGTTAGCCAGCATGGTCTCGATCTCCCGACCTCGTGATCCGCCCCCCTCAGTCTCCCAAAGTGCTGGGATTACAGGCGTGAGCCACCGTACCCGGCCCAGAGCAAGACTTTGTCTTAAAAAAAAAAAGTTTTACATACTACAAAAGGCCTGAGATTAAAAAAATAAAAGCAATTAAATTTTACATAAATGTTACATATGTATAGTATACTCACTACACATACGCAGTCTATCCACAATTACATAAACTTTCTCCACTGCAATGTTTCCTTGTGTTAAAGTCTAATATTAGGGAAATGATGATCCAATTATTTCTAAAGTCACATCATTAATATTCATTCTGCAAAGAAAAAATGAAGCTAAAGCAATGAAATTTTACATAAAGAAAAATACTATGCAAAGATAAATTCTAGGCCAGGCATAGTGGCTTATACCTATAGTCTCAACACTTTGGGAGGCCAAGATGGGAGGATCACTTGAGCTCAGGAATTTAAGACTGTACTGGGCAACATAGCAACACCCTGTTTCTACAATAATGTAAAATAAAATAAAACAAAAAAATTAGCCATGGCACAGTGGCTCACAGCTGTAATGCAGTGGACCAGCACTTTGGGTGATCAAGATCACTTGAGGCCAGGAGTTCACGACCAGCCTGGGGCACATAGCAAGACCCCATCTCTAAAAAAAAAAGTTAGCCAAGTTTGGTGGTGCACACCTATGGTCCTAGCTACTCAGGTTGAGACAGGAAGACTGTGAACTTTATCCCAGAAGTTCGAGGCTACAGTGAGCCATGATTGCACCACTATACTCCAGCCAGGGCAGTAGACTGTGACCCTGTGTCTTTAAAAAAAAAAAAAAAAAAATTCTAATTTTACAAGTGACTTATTTTTTTTTAAGTGAATCCCACAAGGACTATGAAATGGACCTTTAGAAAATTTGCATCTGTATCAAAAGTTACTGAAAATATAAACATTTAAAATACAAGTATTTAGGCCAGGCAAGGTGGCTCATGCCTGTAATCCCATCACTTTGGGAGGCCAAGGTGGGTGGATCACTAGGTCAGGACTTCAAGACCAGCCTGGCCAAGATGGTGAAACCCCATCTCTACTAAAACTACAAAAATTAGCCGGGCACAGTGGCAGGCACCTGTAATCCCAGCTACTTGGAGGCTGAGGCAGGAGAATAGCTTGAATCCAGACAGCAGAGGTTGCAACGAGCTGAGATCGTGCCACTGCACTCCAGCCTGGGTGACAGAGTGAGACTCCATCTCAAAAAAGTTAAAAAAAAAATTTTTTTAAAGCAAGTATTTAAAAAATCAAGTTAATGCCACACTAATTTGCATTATACCAATATATACACTATATAACAATTCACTTTAAGATATACTCAAGTTTATAATGTTATCACCAATGAAAAAGTATATACTGAAAACTTTTAACAGGATTTTGAATAATTTTTTTTTTTTTTTTTTGAGTCAAGGTCTGGATCTATCACCCATGCTGGAGTGCACTGGTGCGATCTCAGCTCACTGCAACTTTCACCTCTGGCTCAAGCCATCCTCCCACCTCAGCCTAGGACTACAGGCATGCATGCACCACCACACCCAGCTAATTTTTGTATTTTTTGTAGAGACAGGGTTTTTTTTTTTTTTTTTGAGATGGAGTCTCGCTCTGTCTCCCAGTCTGGAGCGAGGTGGCGTGATCTCAGCTCACTGCAAGCTCCGCCTCCCGGGTTCACACCATTCTCCTGCCTCAGCCTCCAGAGAAGCTGGGACTACAGGTGCCCACCACCATGCCCGGCTAATTTTTTTGTGTTTTTAGTAGAGACGGAGTTTCACCGTGTTCGCCAGGGTGGTCTCGATCTCCTGACCTTGTGATCCGCCCGCCTCGGCCTCCCAAAATGCTGGGATTACAGGCGTGAGCCACCGCGCCCGACGGAGACAGGGTTTTGCCATGTTGCCCAGGCTGGTCTCAAACTCAAAGCTCAAGCAATCCACCTGCTTCAGCATCCCAAAGTGTTGGGATTACAGGCATGACCCACCGCCCCAACAAAAGTAATTTTTTTTTTTTTTTTAAGACAGAGTCTCGCTCTGTCACCCAGGCTGGAGTGCAGTGGTGCAATGTTGGTTCACTGTAACATCCGCCTCTCAGGTTCAAGCAATTCTCCTGCCTCAGCCTCCCAAGTAGCTGGGATTATAGGCGCCTGCCACCACGCCCAGCTAATTTTTTGTTTTTGTTTTTCTGAGACAGTTTTGCTCTTGTTGCCCAGGCTGGAGTGCAATGGCACGATCTTGGTTGACTGCAGCCACCGCCTCCCAGGTTCAAGCAATTCTCCTGCTTCAGCCTCCAGAGTAGCTGGGATTACAGGCACTCGCCCCCACGCCCGGCTAATTTTTGTATTTTTAGTAAAGACGGGGTTTCGCCATGTTGGCCAGGCTGGTCTCAAACTCTTGACCTCAGGTGATCCACCCACCTCGGCCTCCCAAAGAAAAGTAATTTTTAAAACAATATTTCTTGGCTGGGCACGGTGGCTCACGCCTGTAATCCCAGCACTTTGGGAGGCCAATGCGGGCGGATCACGAGGTCAGGAGATCGAGACCATCCTGGCTAACATGGTGAAACCCCATCTCTACTAAAAACACAAAAAATTAGCCAGGCGTGGCAGCGGGTGCCTGTAATCCCAGCTACTTGGGAGACTGAGGCAGGAGAATAGTGTGAACCTGGAGGCGGAGCTTGCAGTGAGCTGAGATCGCGCCACTGCACTCCAGCCTGGGCAACTGAGCAATACTCTGTCTCAAAAAAAAAAAAAAAAAAAAAAAACAACATTTCTTGAGGCATATCTAGCCTACTGAAACTTTATTAGTAACTAGCAATCATTGTAGCACATAGGATACACAGGAATGGTGCTCTTCTTAGCAACAACTAAGAGCTATCTGCAGTTGTCATGAATAAATGAAATCACTTATCTATAACATGCTACATAACCTGTATTTGTCATAAATTCCAAATGCCACCTCACTAACTAATCCAAACTACTGAAATCTTACTGTAGTAAATGGACTACTTACATTTCCGAAGCAGGCATTAGCCAGATATTTTGGTGATTCTTTTTATTATCCTTTGATTGTGACTCCAGGGTTAACATTAGACACCAAAGGCTGAAATATTCTAAGTGTGTTTGCTTCAGATGCTGGGTTTCTTCTTCTATTTTGGGCAGCATCACAATTGGGACTGAACTACCATCCATCTGTTGTTCAACTGCTCTAAATATAAAGTTCCAAGTTAGAGATGCTTATAAACCATTTCCCTGGCTGGGCATGAAGTGAGATAATTCCAAAATAAGAACACATATATGATCATCATAACTCATAACCACAGCCCCTAATTTTCCTTAAAAGTCATTTCAACATTTTATAAGCCATATGGCTTTTTATAAAACAAATGTGTAAGAAACTCAATACTGCATTATTTTGCCTTCAGTGACTATCCCCCAAACAACTCAGGTTGGGTATACTCTAATCTTCATTCCCATATGCAACAAGTTTTGGCTTTTAATACAACTTCATTTCTCAAAAATCACAATCTGTACACCCAGCTCAGTGACGTAGGTACACATAAAAACATGGAGAATCATTTGGATTTTGCTTAACACCAGATTAAAATATTTTCTATAGAAACAAACATGCTATAGGACAGCATACAAAACACTGACAATAAACATAAGATTTCAAAGAAATGTGCCCAGACTTCCTACGGTTCACAGTCCTCTGCCATTAAGAGATCCCTTGAAAAAACACCTTAAAGAGTGTTTATGTAAGGCCGAGCACAGAGGCTCACGCCTGTAATTCTGGCATTTTGGGAGGCCGAAGTGGGCAGATTGACGGAGCTCAGGAGTTCGAGACCAACCTGGGCAACATAGTGAAAGTCCGTCTCTATTAAAATACAAAAAATTAGCCAGGAGTGGTGGTGGACACCTGTAGTCCCAGCTACTCGGGAGCCTGAAGCAGGAGAATTGCTTGAACCCAGGAGGAAGAGGCTGCAGTGAGCCAAGATTGCACCACTGCACTTCAGCCCAGGCAACAGAGTGAGACTCTGTCACAAAAAAAAAAAAAAAAAAAAAAAGTATTTCTGTGAACTTCAGCCTAGCACAGTGGCTCAAGCCTAAAATCCCAGCACTTTGGGAGGCCAAGGCAGATCACTTGAGGTCAGGAGTTCAAGACCAGCCTGGCCAACATGGTGAAACCCTATCTCTATTAAAAATACAAAAAATTAGCTGGGCGTAGTGGCTCATGCCTGTAATCCCAGCACTTCAGGAGGCTGAGATGGGTGGATCACCTGAGGTCAGGAGTTCGAGACCAGCCTGACCAACATGATGAAACCTCTTCTCCACTAAAAATACAAAATTAGCCAGGAATGGTAGCGCATGCCTGTAATCCCAGCTACGCAGGAGGCTGAGGCAGGAGAATTGCTTGAACCGGAGAGGCAGAGGTTGTGGTGAGCCGAGATAGCACCATTGCACTGCAGCATGGGCAACAAGAGCAAAACTCCGTCTCAAAAAAAAAAAAAAAAAAGTACTGTGGTTTTTTTTTCCCCCCTATTATCTTAATTTTAGAAATAATACACACAAAGGAAAATATAAAGGAAAAATAACGAAAATGATGTTACCAATGCTGGACTGGCCACCAATTTTAAATATATTTAGTTGAGTTCATACTCAACTAGAAATAATGCCTTTGGTAGACAATACTTACCTGCTATAAAGAGCACAGTTGCCCATTTGTGAACAATATTTACAAGTTTTCTCTTCCTCAATTATTTGTGGCAAAGAAGCAAGCTGTGTCTTCTGTCTAGTAGCAGATTTGCTAATACGGTGAAACAATGAGAATGCCATCTGGTTTCTTAGCTTTAATAATTCTATGAAAAAAAGGTTAATGTCTTTTTAAGAATTAAATAAAGTTTATTATGTATTTTTCACTACATATGTAAAACTTTCAGATTTAAAAACATTTCAGGGCCGGGCGCAGTGGATTACGCCTGCAATCTCAACACTTTGGGAGGCCGAGGAGGGCGGATCACCAGAGGTCAAGGGTTCGAGACCAGCCTAACTAACATGGTGAAACTCTGTCTCTGCTAAAAATACACAATTAGCCGGGACTGGTGGCGAATGACTGTGTTACAGCTAATCAGGAGGCTGAGGCAGGAGAATCACCTGAACCCGGGAGGCAGAGGTTGCGGTGAGCTGAGATCACACCGTTGCACTCCAGCCTGGGTAACAAGAGCAAAACTCGGTCTCAAAAAAATAAATAAAAATAAAAACATTTTAAAAAGGAGAAAACAGTATTCATATTTCCCACTATACTAGAATAACAACATGTTGGTACATTTCCTTTAAGTTTCTGTTCACTTTATAAGTTCTTTAAACTATGTATTTCATAACTAGTAAGCATCGTGAAGTTGGTATTAGCTGAATGCTGAGGATAAATACAGCTATCTAGAATATCTTTCTTTAATATAAAATAGAAAGTTTGAAATAAAGTTTTGCATAATAAAATTTTAAAAGATTAATAATGTTTTCAACTATGGAGTATATTATTAAACTTATTTTTTAAAAATACCACAATTAGCCAGGTACAGTGGCTCATGCCTATAATCCCGGCACTTTCGGAGACCAAGGCGGGCAGATCACTTGAGGCCAAGAGTTCAAGACCAGCCTGGCCAACATGGCGAAACCCCATCTCTACTAAAAGTATAATTAGCCAGGCATGGTGGCACATGCCTGTAATCCCAGCTATTCAAGAGACTGAGGCAGGAGAATTGCTTCAACCCAGAAGGTGGAGGTTGCAGTGAGAAAAGATTGTGCCACTTCACTCCAGCCTGGGCAACAGAGTGAGACTCTATCTCAAAAGACAAAAACAAAAATACACACATACAAAACAACAACAAAAAACCCACAGCTACAAATTATAACCTAGTAAGTACTGTGAGTAGATTGTCAGGTATAAATATGTATCACCAGAAGCTGAAGTAGGGGATGGGCAAAGAAGTACAACTAAAAGAAAACAGCTCAACCTCTTTTATCTAGATGGTTGGCAGGCACAGGGTACATCTGACCAGTCTTGAGGTAGAGAAGCAAGCCAGCCTCTGGATCAGCTCTTCTCTCTTGGCTTAGGAGAGTGTACAGAACAACCTGTGCAAACATTGACATTTGCTCAAACAAAACTGTAACTTCTTGTATTTCCCTACATTGTCTTGCAACCAACACATAATTTTAAAGTCAAAAGATCAATAAAGCTATTTCTATTTAAAAAGTAACATGAGCCAAACTGGTAAAGATAACACGACAAATTTGATGTCAAACATTTAATCTAGGCCAGGCATGGTGGCTCAGGCCTGCAATCCCAACACTTCAGGAGGCCAAGGCAGGAGGATCACTTGAGCCCAGGAGTTTGAGACCAGCCTGGGCAATACAGTGAGACCAACTGATGGTCATTATGTTAAGTAAAAAAAGCCAGACACAGAAAACTTCGTATGTTCTCATTTACTTGTGGGAGCAAAACATTAAAACAATTGAATTCATGGAGACAGATAGTAGAAGGTTGGTTACCAGAGGCTGGGAATGATAGTGAGGGTGGTCAGGGGGAGAAGTGGGGGTGGTTAATGGGTACCAAAAAAAAAAAAAAAAGAGTAATGAATAAGACTTAGTATTTGCTAGCGCAACAGAGTGACTATAGTCAAAAATAATTTAACTGTGCATTTTTAAATCACTAAAGGAGTATAACTGGGTTATTTGTAACACAAATAATAAATGTTTGAGGTGATGGATACCCCATTTACCATTATATGATTATTACGTATTGCATGCCTGTATTAAAATATTTCATGTAATCCATGAATGTATACACCTACTAAGTGCCAACAAAAATTTAAAAGCATAAAAACAAAAACATAGTGAGACCCCCATTTCTACAAAAAGAGATGTATGTAGAAAAATTTAAAAATTAGCCAGGTACGGCTGGGCGTGGTGGTTCATAACTAAACTCTCAGCACTTTGGAAGGCTGAGGCGGGCAGATTACTTGAGGTCAGGAGTTTGAGACCAGCCTGGCCAACATAGTGAAACCCTGTCTCTACTAAAAATACAAAAATTAGCCAGGTATGATGGCACATGCTTGTAATCTAGTTACTTGAGAGGCTAAGGCAGGAGAATTGCTTGAACCCGGGAGGCGGAGATTGTAGTGAGTCGAGATCACACCACTGCACTCCAGCCTGGGGGACAGAAGGAGACTACATCTCAAAAAAAAAAAAAAGTTAGCCGGGCATGGTGATGTGCGTCCATAGTCCCAGCTACTCAGGAGGCTGAGGTGGGAGGATTGATTGACCCTGAGAAGTAAAGGCTGCAGTGAGCCGAGATCGTGCCACTGCATTCCAGCCTGAGTAACAGAAGGATATTGTCTTAAAAAAAAATAAAAATTTAATTTACACAAAACAAACATAGTTCTGCTTCTCAGTTTTACTTGGACAACCAAGAATCCTATAGAGAATTTTCTTAGAAAGCAAATATTTAGATATCCAATAAATTGAAGAAGGAAATTAATCAAACTATGATTTACATTTTGAAGTTAACAGTCTGTAGACACTATTTTCTCCATTTAAAATAAATGAACCAAAACAAAAATGACTATCATTTACATGATAGCTACTATGACAAGTAATACTAACTCTACAGAGTTTGTTTCTCCAGAGTATGAAATGTCATTAACCACCTTAGGTTTCATGAAATTCTTGGGAGAAACCATCTAAGACAAGTTAAAAATAGTCCTTTTAGCTCATGTAACAGCTTTAGCTACAAGTCAACATAGCAAGACCCCATCTGAAAAAAAAAAACTTTCTTAAACCTTTTCTTATTATCAAAATTAAAAAGTCAAATCTTTTAAGCAGGGAACCTTGGTTTTTTCCTTATACCCAACATAATAATGAACTATCATAATTAATTTTTCAATGTCTTGTCTCTTGCATAATAAATATGCAATATAAATTCCAATTTTTTAAGCCTTGTTCTAGCAAATTTCCTCATTTTTTTAATACAAGAATTACTACTTTATTATTAAAATTTTCTTGCACTTCTTGCAAAAATAAAATCTCCAACTGAACAAAATTAAATACAGTAATATTCTTTACCTTGAAGCAATGGCGAATTAGAGCAACAATCTCAATGGAAAAAAGTCTTGGAATCTAGATCACTTAAGATATTGAAATGCTTTTATTTTTTTTTTTTTTTGAGATGGAGTCTGGCTCTGTCACCCAGGCTGGAGTGCAGTGGCGCGATCTCAGCTCACTACCACCTCTGCCTCCCTGGTTTGAGCAATTCTCAGCCCCCCAAGTAGCTGGGACCACAGGCACATGTCACCACACCCAGCTAATTTTTTTTTTTTTTTTTTTTAGTAGAGATGGGGTTTCACCATGTTGGTGAGGTTGGTCTCAAACTCCTGACCTCAAGTGATCTACCCACCTCGACCTTCCAAAGTGCTGGGATTACAGGCGTGAGCCACTGTGCCAGTCTAAAATGCTTTTATATTTAGCTCCTGTTTAGCATTATAAAGTGATTTCATTTTTTTTTTTTTTTTTTTTTTTTTTTTTTTTTTNATGGATCAATATCTTCATCTTTTTTCAGGCATGACTTTCCTCCCTTCATTTCACTGTCTCTCCAGCAGTTTTTCCAGGACCATTTTCTTTTTTTTTGAGACGGAGTCTCGCTCTGTCGCCCAGGCTGGAGTGCAGTGGCGCGATCTCAGCTCACTGCAAGCTCCGCCTCCCGGGTTCACGCCATTCTCCTGCCTCAGCCTCCCGAGTAGCTGGGACTACAGGCGCCCGCCAACTCGCCCGGCTAGTTTTTTGTATTTTTTAGTAGAGACGGGGTCTCACTGTGTTAGCCAGGATGGTCTCGATCTCCTGACCTCGTGATCCGCCCGTCTCGGCCTCCCAAAGTGCTGGGATTACAGGCTTGAGCCACCGCGCCCGGCCAAAGTGATTTCATTTAAACTTGTGATTTTAAAAATCAATTTAAAAATTTCAGTCTCATATACACAAAACACATTCCTTCTGATCTTTGACTTCAAAAACAGCCTTTCTTCTATTGGCATAATTTTCCTTTCTCAAGAGGGTTGTAATTTAGCCAAGTATTTAAGTTTGTAATTTCAGTTATTTCTGTATTATCAAAGTAAAAATTTCAAGTCTTTAAAAAGGGGAAATATTTTTTCTTCCACTTCCAACACCTACACAAAATCTAATAATAGGTGAAACAAAGTTACCCTACTTTTCATTCCCAAATGTAAAGTTCTTGTGAAAACCTTCAGTATTTGGTACACAATTAATAGCAAAAGGCTGGGTGCAGTGGCTCATGCCTGTAATTCCAGAACTTTGGGAGGCCGAGGTGGGAGTATCATGTGAGGTCACGAGTTCGAGACCAGGCTGGGCAACAGGGCAAAACTCAATTTCTACAAAAAATACAAAAATTAGTCAGGCATAAGGCCGGCACGGTGGCGCATGCCTGTAATCCCAGCACTTTGGGAGGTTGAGGAAGGCAGATCACGAGGTCAGGAGTTCGAGACCAGCCTGGCCAACATAGTGAAACCCGTCTCTACTAAAAATACAAAAAATTAGCTGGACATGGTAGCAGGGGACTGTAATCCCAGCTACTCAGGAGGCTGAGGCAGGAGAATCGCTTGAACCGGGGAGGCAGAGGTTGCAATGAGCTGAGATCGCGCCACTGCACTCCAGCCTGGGCAACAGTGTGAGACTCAGTCTCAAAAAAAAAAATTAGGCGTAGTGGTGTGCACCTCTAGTCCCAGCTACTTGGGAGGCTGAAGTGGGAAGATGGCTTGAGTCCGGGTGGCGGAGGTTGCAAAGCTAAGATCGAGCCACTGCGCTCCAGCCTAGGTGACAGAACCAAATCTTGTCTCAGAAAAAAAAAAAAAAAAAAGAAAAAGAAGAGAAAGAAAGACTTCTTTTTTTCTTTTTTTGAGACAAAGTCTCCCTCTGTCACCCAGGCTGCCCGGCTGGAGTGCAGTGCCGCAACCTCAGCTCACTGCAACCTCTGCATCCCAGGTGGTTCAAGCAATTCTCCTGCCTCAGCCTCCCAAATAGCTGGGATTACAGGTACCCGCTGCCACACCTGGCTAATTTTTGTATTTTTAGTACAGACAGGGTTTCTCCATTAGCCAGGCTGGTCTCAAACTCCTGACCTCAGGTGATCCGCCCGCCTCGGCCTCCCAAAGTGTTGGGTTACAGTCATGAGCCAACGCGCCCAGCCTGCAAGAAAGATTTAATAGAGAAAGTCTCTTTAATATCTGATTATACAAGTCAGTATTTTGAACCTTATTTTATATATGTTCAAATAATATGCAAAATTGTAAGGGCAATGGAAATTTAAGTTATATTATCAACTCTTGTTTTATTATTTATTCCCTTAGCAAATATTATATCATAAAAATATAATAATGTTACTATCTTTTAGTTTTATCTTTGCTGATTTAAAAGCTTCTATGGGCCAGGCGCGGTGGCTCACGCCTGTAATCCCAACACTTTGGGAGGCCAAGGCAGGCAGATCACATGAGGTCAGGAGTTCAAGACCAGCCTGACCAGCATGGAGAAACCCCATCTCTACTAAAAACACATGATTAGCCAGGTGTGGTGGCCCATGCCTGTAATCCCAGCTACTCGGGAGGCTGAAGCAAGAGAATCGCTGGAACCCAGGAGGTAGAGGTAGTGGAGAGCCGAGATCGTGCCATTGGACTCCAGCCTGGACAACAAGAGTGCAACTCCATCTCAAAATAAATAAATAAATAAAACAAAATAAAAAAACAAAAGCTTCTACAGGCCAGGCTTGGTGGCCCACGCCTGTAATCCTAGCACTTTGGGAGGCCGAGGCAGATGGATTGCCTGAGCTCAGGAGTTTGATACCAGCCTGAGCAATATGGTGAAACCCCATCTCTACTAAAATACAAAAAAATTAGCTGGGCATGGCGGCCTATGCCTGTAGTACCAGCTACTTGGGAGGCTGATGCAGGAGAATCACCTGAACCTAGGAGGTGGAGGTTGCAGTGAGCCAAGATCCGTCACTGCACTCCAGCCTGGGAGACAAAGCAAGACTCCATCTCAAAAATAAAAAATAAAAAAGTTTCTATGAAGACATACTACAGATAGCCAAAGCAGAGATCGGCAGAGGGGATAACGATAATCAGAAAATAAAACACAACTTAGTGTTAACTGATTTGTTAAATCACTATAATTAATGTAAATTAAAAATAATTTTGAAGGACAACAGAAAATTGTTTATCAAGGAGAAATATAATTTTTTTTTTCTTTTTGAGACGGAGTCTTGCTCTGTCACCCAGGCAGGAGTGCAGTGGCACAATCTCGGCTCACTGCAAGCTCCGCCTCCCGGGTTCACGCCATTCTCCTGCCTCAGCGTCCCGAGTAGCTGGGACTACAGGCGCCTGCCACCACACTCGGCTAATTTTTTTGGATTTTTAGTAGAGACGGGGTTTCACTGTGTTAGCCAAGATGGTCTCGATCTCTTGACCTCATGATCCACTCGGCCTCCCAAAGTGCTGGGAATCACAGGCGTGAGCCACTGCACTCGGCCAATTTTTGTTTTGTTTTGTTTTTATGAGACAGAGTCTCGCTCTGTCGCCCGGGCTAGAGTGCAGTGGCACGATCTCAGCTCACTGTAACCTCCACCTCCCGGGTTCAAGCGATTCTCCTGCCTCCATCTCCCAAGGAGCTGGGACTACAGGCGTGTGCCACTACCCCAGCTCATTTTTGTAGTTTTAGTAGAGAAGAGGTTTCACCATATTGGTTGGCCAGGATGGTCTCGACCTCTTGACCTTGTGATCCTCCCGCCTCGGCCTCCCAAAGTGCTGGGATTACAGGCGTGAGCCACCGTAATTTTTTAAATAATTTTTTTTTTTTGAGACGGATTCTCACTCTGTCGCCTACGCTGGAATGCAGAGGTATGATCTCGGCTCACTGCAACCCCCGCCTCCTGGGTTCAAGTGATCCTCCTACCTCAGCCTACAGAGTAGCTGGGACTACAAGCATGAGTCACCATGCCTGGCTAATTTTTGTATTTTATAATAGAGAAGGGGTTTCACCATGGAGGCCAGGCTGGTCTCCAACTCTTGACCTAGTGATCCACCCGCCTCGGCCTCCCAAAGTGCTGGGATTACAGGCGTGAGCCACCGCACCCGGCTAAATAACTTTTTTTTAAAGATGGACTCTCACTCTGTCACCCAGGCTGGAGTAAAGTGGTGCAACCTTGGCTCACTGCAACCTCTGCCTCCTGGATTTAAGTGATTCTCCTGCCTCAGCCTTGGGGATTACAGGCACACACCACCACGCCCAGCTAGTTTTTGTATTTTCAGTAGAGAGAGGGTTTCACCATGTTGGCCACGCTGGTCTTAAACTCCTGACCTCAAGTGATGTGCCCGCCTCAGCCTCCCAAAGTGCTGGGATTACAGAGGTGAGCCACCATGCCTGGCCTAAAATAATTTTTAAAACTTGAATTTAACATAATGGTAAGACAGATCTCTGTATTTCATCTCAGATAAAAATCAATATAAAATCACATAAAGGTTGGAAATAAAAGAATAAATTTACATCAACTTTTCTTTCTTTTTTTTTTTTTTTTGAGACAGAGTTTCACTCCTGTTGCCCAGGCTAGAGTGCAATGGCACGATCTCAGCTTACCGCAACCTCCGCCTCCCGAGTTCAAATGATTCTCCTGCCCCAGCCTCCCAAGTAGCTGGGATTACAGGCATGCACCATCACGTCCGGCTAATTTTGTATCGTTTTTTTTCTTTTGAGTCAGGGTCTTGTTCTTTTGCCCAGGCAGAAGTGCTTTGGGGCAATCACGGCTCACTACAGCCTCAAACTTCTGGGATCAAGCTATCCTCTGGCCTCAGACTCCCGAGTAGCTAGGACTACAGGTGTGCACCACAATGCCTGGCTAATTTTTTTGTTTTTTTTTTTTTTTTGTAGAGACGGGGTGTTGCTATGTTGTCCAAGCTGGTATTGAACTCCTGGGCTCAGCTGATCCTCCCAACACCACACCAAGCCAATAATTATTTTTCTTAGGAGCATCTGCTTAGATTCGTTTGGCAGCCTAAATCTGGCAACATTGGCTTACAAATTCAGCTGTTACATTACTTGGCTGATAAACATTTCTACTGTAGCATGTATATATTTATAAAACAAGTTGAGTACCCTAAATGTATATAAATGGAAAAGTACATGAAACTGAAATAAAAATGACCTGAATTGAACCAAAATATACAAAGCAGACTGCATCTTTAAAAGTATAAAACAGACAATGTTCTTATTAACATTTATACCTGACTACGGTGTTCAATAGAATTTGATTCTTTGCCAGTTTTAAGTTCCAGCGGCATTATCTTGTATTTTGTTTTACACCCTCGATGTATTTTCACACCAACTGTAACATCTATTTTGCCTTTCAATCCAAATCTAGGGGACCAAATGCTTTCTTCAATATCCATTGATTTCACGACTTCAATGTTACATGTTGAATTATCCTTACTACTATCACTTGGCCTGAAAAAAAAAAAAAGCACAAAAACACTTAATTAGAACACTTAGCTCATTTCACATCTGCTGGCTCTGACTGTCTATTACACACAGAGAATGTGGGGAGGGAAAGAGTCTACCTACTTTTACAGCAGTGATTTTCAAACTGTGATCCCTTGACCAGTAGCATCAGCATCACCTGAGAACTTGCTATAAAAGTAAATCCTCAAAGACCCACTCCAAACCTACTCAAACACAAACTCTAGGGGTGAGGCCTAGCAATCTGTTTAACCAACCCTCCACAATTCTGATGCATGCTCAAGTTTAAGAACCACTGTCCTACAGGTTCTGCTCATGGAATTTAGTCTTTCTCAGTATTTATCATCTGTTCCTTTCAGTCATTCCTACTATAATCTTCTTAACTCAGGCCCTTATTTTCTCAGGCCTAGATTACAACCGTCTTGCTACTTTAATTGCTAGAGCCACAATTCCAATCTAAATATTCTGATATATAATTATTATGCAAATTAGTATATAATGGCTTGCATGTGGTTGCACCCTAAAAAATGAGAGATGTATTCCTTCACATAACACTAGATTACACTGATTAAGAATGAGTTGTCTGCTGGGCCTGGTGGCTCATGCCGAGGCAGGCAGATCACTTGAGTTCAGGAGTTCAAGATCAGCCTGGCCAACATGGCGAAACCCTATCACTATTAAAAAAAATACAAGAATTAGCCAGGCAGAGTGGCACATGCCTGTAATCCCAGCTACTCGGGAGGCTAAGGCAGAAGAATCGCTTGAACCCAGGAGGCAGAGGCTGCAGTGAACCAAAATCGTGCCACGGCACTCCAGCACTCCAGCCTGAGTGACAGAGCAAGACTCAGTAGCAAAAAAAAAAAAAAAAAAAAAAAATTGGCTATCTCCATCATCTATGAAGTCTGGGGCTCATTCACCCAACACTTCATCCACACACCCCCAGGTGACAATCTTCAAAGGAGCTCATGGTCACTTCCAAGTGTCCCATTTTCTTTACTTAATAACTAAACGAAACCATGTCTACCACTATCAATATTTAAAGTACTCAATTTTTTTATTATAAAAAGGTTCTGACTTTAATCTCTTAATTGGTAAATAAATCATGAGCACAGGAAGGAGAAAAAAAGGGAATATATAAATGTTGAAGGAATGAGAAGAGGTGGAAATAACTTACAAATCTCCTCTCTTATCTAAGATTTACTCATTTTCAGAGCAGTTACAGTTATTCTGCAGAAGAGATTAGAAGAAAAGAAAGATAAGTGTTACCTCTTATTAATCCTATCTACTGGGAAAATATTTTACACTTTTAGATTCAAAGCCAGCCACATAAAATACTAAATCTAGTGGAAATCTTACATGAAAAAGATGACTTTTCTAGTAATAAAACATTTCCTATCATATCAAAATGAAGATTTTTAAAAATAGAATAATTCTAGTTGTTAGAATAGATGATTTAGTTGATTTTTGTTTAGTTCATATTATTATGGTCAACCCCTATTTCTTTTTTTGGACAGCTGTTTCTTCCTTTTTTTGTTTAATAGAGACAGGCTTTTGCCATGTTGTCCTGGCTGGTCTCAAATTCCTGACCTCAAATGATCCACCTGCTTTGGCCTCCTAGAGTGCTGGATTACAAGCATGAGCCACCACACTTGGCCATGGACAGCAATTTTTTAACAAATGAGAATATTTTCCAAGAAAATGCTGTCTTAAATAATTTTTCTTTCTTTTTTTTTTATTATACTTTAAGTTCTAGGGTACATGTGTACAACATGCAGGTTTGTTACATATATATACATGTGCCATGTTGGTGTGCTGTAGCCATTATACATTAGGTATATCTCCTAATGCTATCCCTCTATCCCTCCCCCTTACCCCCTCCCCATACAATTTTTCATTTAAAAAAACTATTTCAAGATGCTTCAAATATAATCTCATGGAAGATATGCATCCTTCCAGAATCGTTGAACACAATAGTGAAATTCAGAGAAGTCATAATTTATCTAAAATTTCTTTTTTTTTTTTCTGTCTTAGTGAGACAGGGTCTCTCTCTGTCACCCAAGCATGAACAGTGGCATGAACACGGCTCACTGTAGCCTTGACCTCCTGGGCTCAAGCAATCCTTCTGTTTCAGCCTCCCAAGTAGCTGGGATGAGAGGTGTGCACCACCACACCCTGTTAATTATTTTCAAATTTGTAGAGACAGAGTCTACAACAGGCGGGGCAACATGGTGAACTCAACCAATCCTCTTGTCTTGGTCTCCCAAAGTGCTGGAATTACAAGCATGATCCACCGCACTTGGTCTGAAATTTCTTAAATATTTATCTTCTCTCACCGTTATTTGTTCATGGTGTATATTCAGATATGCTTTTATAAATAAGGCAAAACTTATTCTTTATGAAATGTCACATCTATACCTAATAGAATACAGGGAAAAAAAACTTTTAAAGTTGTTACTAAAATTCAATGCCCTGGAAAAAGAAGCAATGTGGCTTTACTATTATTATTATTCTGAGACAGAGTCTCACTCTGTCACCCAGGCTGGAATGCAGCAGCACGAACACAGTTTACTGCAGCTTTGACCTCCTGGGCTCAAGAGATCCTCCCGCCTCACCTTTTCAAGTAGTTGAAACTACAGGCATCAGTTGTTAGGCCCAGTCAATTTTTTTTTTTTTTTTTTTTTGTAGAGCTAAGTTCTCACCATGTTTCCCAGGCTGATCTTGAACTCCTGGTCTCAAGCAATCCTCCTGCTTTGGCCTCCCAAAGTGCTGGGATTACAGTTATGAGCAACCATGCGCGGCCACTATATGTTTATTACCACAGTTTTGTTTTTTTTTTTTTGAGATGGAGTCTCACTCTGTCGCAGAGGCTGAAGTATAGTAGTGCAATTTCGGCTCACTGCAACCTCCACCTCCCCGGTTCAAGCAACTCTCCTGTCTCAGGCTCCCAAGTAGCTGGGATTACAGGCATGCACCACCACGCCTTGCTAATTTTTGTATTTTTTAGTAGAGATAAGGTTTCACCATGTTGGCCAGGGTGGTCTCTAACTCCTGACCTCAAGTGATCTATCCATCTCAGCCTCCCAAAGTGCTGGGATTACAGGCGTAAGCCGCCACACCCAGCCACCACAATTTTTTTAAATGGTAACAAAAATTAATTTCTAAGTACTACTTTAGCTATAGTCTACAAAATTTGGTATGTAACCACCTATTCTAAATGTGTTAATTTCCTTTATGACTGACCTTTTAAAACATTTATCAATATTTCCTTAGTTTACAAACCATGAGAATTTTAGATATCCTTTTGTTATCTAACTTTGAATCAAAGTTATTCTAACTTTGTTACAGTACAGTTGCAGAATATCGTCTCTAAGATACTACTGATCCTTTAAAATTTATTGGTGTTTCCCTTATGGCATAATGCATCATCTATTTCAATAAAAGTTCTGTGTGACTTGAAAAATTATATATACAGTCATCCATTGTATAACAATGATTTCATCAACATAGGATGGTGGTCCCATAAGATTATAATGTAGCTAAAAAATTCCATTGCCTAGTGACATCTAGCTATGGTGGTAATGCAACACACTATCTTTTCTATATTTAGATATGTTTAGATACACAAATACTAACCGTTGTTACAACTGCCTACAGTATTCAGTACAGTAACATGTTGTACAAGTGTGTAGCCTAGAAGCAACTGGCTATACCATATGGCCTAGGTGTGTAGTAGGCTCCACCATCTAGGTTTGCACAAGTACACTCTGACATTCACACAATGATGACATTGCCTAACACCACATTTCTCAAAACATATCCCCATCATTAAGCCAGCATGAGTGCATTGTATATAAAATGTATATAATTTTGTGTTTTGACAAAAAAATGTAGGATTTTATTTCAAAGATTCTTTGCAAGTCAAAGATGAGTCTGAATTCCACCCTCTTTCCCTAGCATCTATGATGCCCTTCTTCCAGGCTGCAAATCCCTTGCTGACCTATCCTAAGCCTCCTTCAACAGATACTATTCTCTCCTTCTTTCCCTTATATGCTGTTACCTCCAAGGGTTCCATGCTGCTTTTGTCACCTACATTTTCTCCACCAGCAAACCCCTTCACTTTTATTATTTTCATCTACCACCAATACACTGAGTTCCTGAGGGCTTTGGTTATCCCTACAACAACAGTACCTGGTATAATCCTTGGCACATATATAGCATTGAATAAATGTTTGCAGAACTTATTAACCCAGAATTCTGAGAATCATGCTTATCATTGTAAAAACAATGGGTTAATTTTAACCAAAAAGAAAAAAACACATTTGGGTTAAGACTCCACCAAAGGAAAACAAACAAACAAACAAACAAGCAAACATGCAGACAGGATGCTAAAACAATTAACAAAAAGTAAAAGAAAAGCTTATGTCCAAAAAAACTACAAAAATAGACATCTACCATAATTTAAAATGTCAAGCAGCTGGGTGCAGTGGCTCACACCTGTAATCCCAGCACTTTGGGAGGCTGAGGTGGGTGGATCGCCTAAGGACAGGAGTTCGAGACCAGCCTGGCCAGCATGGTGAAACCTCGTCTCTACTAAAAATGCCAAAATTAGCCAGGCATGGTGGCAGGCGTCTGTAATCCCAGCTACTCAGGAAGCTGAGGCAAGAGAATCACTTGAACCTGGGAGGCAGAGGATGCAGTGAGCCAAGACTGCGCCACTGCTCTCCAGACTAGGCGACAACGCGCGGCTCCATCTCAAAAAAAAAAAAATTTCAAGCAAATGTAAATGACAAAAAGAAATAAAGGAGGAAGGAAGGCGAAAAAAGGGAGGGAGGAGGAAGGAGGGTAAATGAGGATAAATAATTAGGAGCAGTTGAAATAAAATTAACATTTTTTTTTTTTTTGAAATGGGATCTTGCTCTGTCACCCAGGCTAGAGTGCAGTGGCACGATCTCGGCTCACTGCAACCTCTGCCTCCTGGGTTCCAGCGATTCTCCTGCCTTGGCCTCACGAATATCTGGGATTACAGGTGCCCGCCACCATGCCCAGCTAATTTTTATATTTTTAGTAGAGATGGGGTTTCACCATCTTGACCAGGCTGGTCTCGAACTCCTGACCTCATGATCTGCCCGCCTCGGCCACCCAAAGTGCTGGGATTACAGGCATGAGCCACTGCGCCCGGCCAATAAAATCAACTTTCTTAGTGTCACAGAACATTGATAGAGACCAGAATGACAGAAATATTATAAAGCAAAGCAAGGAACTAGGTGAAGGATGACTACTTGATAAACATAGTTTATCATAGTGAAGCCCAATATCCATCCCCTATGTCAATCTGTTCCAAAGAAATAACAAAGAATGAAAAGAATGAAACATGCGTATATACATACATATATATTTTATATATATATATATATATATATATATATATTTTTTTTTTGAGACGGAGTCTCGCTCTGTCGCCCAGGCTGGAGTGCAGTGGCCGGATCTCAGCTCACTGCAAGCTCCGCCGCCCGAGTTTACGCCATTCTCCTGCCTCAGCCTCCCGAGTAACTGGGGCTACAGGCGCCCGCCACCTCGCCCGGCTAGTTTTTTTGTATTTTTTTAGTAGAGACAGGGTGTCACTGTGTTAACCAGGATGGTCTCAATCTCCTGACCTCGTGATCCGCCCGTCTCGGCCTCCCAAAGTGCTGGGATTACAGGCTTGAGCCACCACGCCCGGCCATTTTTTTTTTTTTTTTGAGACAGAGTTTCATGCTTGTTGCCCGGGCTGGAGTGCAATGGCGTGATCTCCTCGGCTTACTGCAACCTCCACCTCCCGGGTCCCGGTTCAAGCAGTTCTCCTGCCTCAGCCTCCTGAGTAGCTGGGATTACAGGCACATGCCACCACACCCAATTTTTGTATTTTTAGTAGAGACGGGGTTTCACCATGTTGGCCAGGCTGGTCTCGAACTCCTGACCTTGTGATCCGCCTGCCTCAGCCTCCCAAAGTGCTGGGATTATAGGCGTGAGCCACCGCACCCGGCTGTAAATTTATTTTTAAAACACAAGAAAAGCTAAACAATCTACTCACTCTAGCTTTTTTCTAAGTGTAGGAAGCTGGTGAAAAATTTACGACCACTTCAGAAATAAAAAATATGAAAAACAAACTCAGTCAGGCACAGTGGCTCATGCCTGTAATCCCAACATTTTGGGAGGCCGAGGCAGGCGGATCACTTGAGGTCAGAAGTTCGAGACCAGCCTGGCCAACATGGTGAAACCTCGTCTCTACTAAAAATACAAAAATTAGCCAGGCGTGGTGGCTCATGTCTATAGTCCCAGCTACTCAGGAGGCTGTGTCACAAGAATCACTTGAACCCGAGAAGCAGAGGTTGCAGTGAGCCAAGATTGTGCCACTGTACTCCAGCCTGAGTGATAGAGTGAGACTCCATCTCAAAAACAAAACAAAACAAAACAAAAAAAACAAACTCAACTCTAACATCAAGACAAGCCTTTTTCTAAACTACTAAATATTTTAAAAATACATATGAAAATCCCATTAGAGGGCCAGGCAAGGTGGCTCATGCCTGTAACCCTAGCACTTTGGGAGGCCAAGGCAGGAGGATCATTTGAGTCCAGGAGTTCAAGACTAGCCATCCTGGGTGACATGGTGAAACACCATCTCTACAAAAAATATGAAAATTACGAGGCAGTGTAGTGTGCACCTGCAGTCTTGGCTACTCAGAAGACTGAGGTGGAAGGACTGTTTGAACTCAGGAGGAAGCAGAGGTTGCAGTGAGCCTAAATCGCACCACTGCACTCCAGTCTAGGCAACAGAGTGAGACCTTGTCTCAAAAAAAAAAAAGGAGAGAGAAAAAAAAAAAAGTCAATGAGATCAAAGCAGAAACTAGCACACACAACTTACGGAGCTTGCTGTAGTTATACGGCCAAATTATGGCCAAACTGGGATTCACATCCAGGCTCATTAATCCTTCGAACCACAGGGAATAGATCCAGAGAACTACTCCAAATCTTTCTGACTCACAAATCTTAAAGCTTTTCTTTTGTTTCTGAGACAGAGTCTCGCTTTGTTGCCCAGGCTAGAGTGCAGTGGCATGATCTCAGCTCACTGCAACCTCTGTCTCCTGGTTCAAGCGATCCTCCTGCCTCAGCCTCCCAAGTAGCTGGGATTACAGGCACCCACCACCACGCCTGTCTAATTTTCATATTTTTAGTAGAGATGGTGTTCCACCATGTTGGCCAGGCTGGTCTCAAACTCCTGAGCTCAGCTGACACAGCGCCTTGACCTCCAAAAGTGCAGGGATTACAGGCATGAGCCACCATGCCTGGATACCCTTAAAGCAAACTTTTTAGATCACAAAATGTTACAAAATATTGAAAATATTGAGAGAACATTGAGAATATTAGTATACATGGAAGTTGTGCCCATTTAAAGAAAAATAAAATGCTGCCTGTTTTAAAAAAAAAAAAAAAAGGAAATCAGATAAAAACCCTCCAATGGCTTCCATTCTAATCAGAGCAGCATCCAAGTCCTGACCAGGATGATGAGGCTCCAGGGCAACTACTGCTGCTCTTCTCCTACTGCACTTTGCTCTAGCCATCACACTGACTCGCTGAAATACTGCACACACAGCTAGTATGTGTCAGCCACAGGGCTTTTGCCCTGTTTCCTCTACCTGGAACATTCCTCCGACAGACAGCTGTATGTCTCACTACTTCATTTCCTTTAAGCTTCTGCTCAAATGCTACCTTATGAGAAAGGCCTTCCATGAACATTCTATGGAATACCCCTGCCATCACTACCTACCTATTCTCCCTTTCTTCTTACCCTCCTCATTGTTTGGCACTACATTAATCACGGTCTGGTCCCCTGCTGTTTACTTGTGCAGTAGTATAGAAACTCCAGAAAGTAGGCGGTTATATGTTTTGTTTTCTTTTTTGCTACCATGATCCAAGCACCTAAAACATTACTTGGCACATATTAGACACCCAATAAATATTTGCTGAATGAATAACAGAAAAAAACATATTTCCCCTATAAAATTATAATAATGCCACTTTGAGGGAAAAAAAAAAAACTTGAAAATACACGTAACGCCAAACAGCATTAAATGGGTAAACACACTAAATACATAGCACATCCATATGACAGTCAACACATGACACAGACTATATGCTAGTAACACAGAGAAATACACATGAAAAAATCAAATGAGGCCAGGTGTAGTACCTCATGCCTGTAATCCCAGCACGTTGGGAGGTCGAGGTGGGAGGATCAGTTGAGGTCAGGAGCTCGAGACCAGCCTGGCCAACATGATGAAACCCCATCTCTAATAAAAATGCAAAAATTAGCCAGGTGTGGTGGCACACACCTGTAATCCCAGCTACTCAGGAGGTTGAGGCAGGAGAATAGCTTGAACCCGGGAGGTGGAGGTTGCAGTAAGCCAAGACCACACCATTGCACTCCAGCCTGGGGAAGAGAATGAGACTTCGTTTTAAAAAAAAAAAAAAAGAATCAAATGAAAAAAATTAGGATGCCAAAAATTGATTACTTTATAAGAAAATACAGGCTGGGCATAGTGGCTCACACCTGTAATCCCAGTACTTTGGGAGGCCAAGGTGTGTGGATCACCTGAGCTCAGGCGTTCAAGACCAGCCTGGTCAATATGGCAAAACCCCGTCTCTACTAAAAATACAAAAAATTAGCCAGGTGTGGTGGTGGGCACCTGTAATCTCAGGTACTTGGGAGGCTGAGGCAGGAGAATTGCTTGAACCCGGGAGGCGGAGGTTGCAGTAAGCCAAAATCATGCCATTGCACTCCAGCCCGGGCAACAAAGCAAGACTCTGCCTCAAAAAAGAAAAAAAAAAAAAGAAGAAAGGCTGGGCGCAGTGGCTCACGCCTATAATCCCAGCACTTTGG
Source organism: Theropithecus gelada (assembly GCF_003255815.1). Taxonomy (NCBI): domain Eukaryota; kingdom Metazoa; phylum Chordata; class Mammalia; order Primates; family Cercopithecidae; genus Theropithecus; species Theropithecus gelada. The sequence goes on along the minus strand of NC_037677.1, from coordinate 65,675,463 downwards.
GAGGCCGAGGCGGGTGGATCACCTGAGGTTAGGAGTTCGAGGCCGGCCTGGCCAACACGGTGAAACACCGTCTCTACTAAAAATACACAATTAGCCAGGCGTGGTGGCAGGCGCCTGTAATCCCAGCTACTTGGGAGGCTGAGGCAGGAGAATCTCTTGAACGTGGGAGGCGGAGGTTGCAGGGAGCCAAGATCAGTGCCACTGTACTCCAGCCTGGGTGACAGAGCAAAACTCCATCTCAAAAAAAAAAAAAGAAAGAAAAAGAAAATACATATCTACGTATAAAAAATAAGCTATCTTATAATAATGAAAATAAAATTTTCTATTCACTGGTTTCTTTTTTGTCATGTAAAGATACTTAGGACAGTAATTTATAAAGTAAGCAAGCAAAACAGCTAATTGTAATTGCTCAATCTTTTAAAAACTTTGATTCAACACACAGAATAGCATCCTGGTCTAAAAATAAGAAGACTATATAAACAAAATGTGTTTCTTACAGAGAGAGCTGCATCTGAGGGAAGTCAGTCGAAGCGTTTTTATGCATGAAATCTCCTGCCCATTTACAAAACGAAGGAAGATAGTCCTCTACTTCTTGTTTTATTTCATCTTGACTTAGATTTAAGCGGTACCTGCCAAAAATATGATAGTAAATATGAAAGTATAAATATTAGAAAAGTAAATGAGGACAAAAACACAAATAAGCAACCCAACTGTTCATCAGCCAATAAATGGATAAGCAAAATGTGGCATATTCCATACAATGCAGTATTATTCAGCTATAAAAAGGAAGGAAATTCTGACATATGCTACAACATTGAAGAACCTTCAGGACATTATGCTAAGTGAAATAGGCCAGTCACAAAAGGACTAATATTCATATAAGGCACCTACAGCAGTGAAAATCACAGAGACAGAAAGTAGAATGGGGGTTGCCAGAGGCTGGGAGGAGGAAAGAAGGAGAAGTTATTGTTTCAAGGGCACAGAGCTTCAGTTTGGGAAGATGCAAAGAGTTCTGGAGATAGATAGGTGATGGTTGCACAACAAGGTGAATGTACTTTGCCTCTGAACTGTACCCTTAAAAATGGTTAACACAGGCAGAGCACGGTGGCTCACATCTGTAATTCTAGCACTTTGGGAGGCCGAGGTCAGCAGTTGGAGACTAGCCTGGCCAACATGGTGAAACCCTGTCTCTACTAAAAATACAAAAATTAGCCAGACGTGGTGGTGCATGCCTGTAATCCCAGCTACTTGGGAGGCTGAGGCAGGAGAATCGCTTGAACCCAGGAGGCAGAGGTTGCAGTGAGCCGAGATCACGCCATTGCACTCCAGCCTGGGCAAGAGAACAAGACTCCATCACACACACACATCCCCACAAAAAGTTAAAATTGTAATTTTTTTTCTTCTTTTTCTTTATCTCTTTTCTTTCTTATTTTTTGAGATAGGGTCTCACACTGTCACCCAGGCTGGAGTGGAGTAGCGCGATCTCGCCTCACTGCAACCTCTGCCTTCTAAGCTCAAGTGATTCTTCCCCCTCAGCCTTCAGAGTAGCTGGAATTACAGGCACACAACACCATGCTCAGCTAATTTTTTTGTATTTTCAGTAGAGATGGGGTTTCACCATGTTGGCTAGGCTGGTCTCAAACTCCTAGGCTCAAGCAATCTGCCCACTTTGGCCTCCCAAAGTGCTGGGATGACAGGCATGAGCCACCACGCGTGACCTAATAAGGTAATCTTTTTTTTTTTTTTTTTTTTTTAGATGGAGTTTCGCTCTTGTTGCCCAAGCTAGCGCAATCTCGGCTCACTGCAACCTTCACCTCCCAGGTTCAAGTGATTCTCCTGCCTCAGTCCCCTCAGTGACTATGCCTGTATGTCGTATGCCTGTATGGGACCACAGGCATACGACACCATGCCCAGCTAATTTTTGTATTTTTAGTAAAGATGGGGTTTCACCATGTTGGCCAGCCTGGTCTTGAACCCCTGACCTCACATGATCTGCCTGCCTCGGCCTCTGAAAGTGCTGGGATCACAGGGGTGAGCCATCACGCCCAGCCTAACACAGTGATTTTTATATGTATTTAACCACAATTTTTAAAAAAACATCCAAATAACAACAAGCATGGTGGTGTGGAACTATAGTCCCAGCTCTTCAGTACGCTGAAGCGGAAGGATCGTTTCAGCCCAAGAGTTTGAGGTTACAGTGAGCTGTGATCTCACCACTGTACTCCAGCCTGGGTGACAGTGAGACCCTGTCTGAAAAAAAAAAAAAATCCAAGTAACACTGAAACAGTGACATGACATCAAATTTCAGATAATTTGCTCTAATTCATACCATGGTCTAATTGGAAGAGTCCCAGTTATACCTTTGGGATATAAAAAAAAAATTGAGATATTGCTCCTGAAACCAAGCAATGGAAAGTAGAAACGTTAAAGAGGAAAAAGGGTCATATGGACAGAAAGGCAGTAACAGTCTTACAACATCAAAGGACAGTATATAGGAATGTTAACTTCTTACGTGAGAAATCTGCAGAAACAAAAAAACCCAAGTATCAATTTTTCAGGGTTCTTACAAGGTCAAAATTATGTCATAACAATATGAATACATTATTTATCATTTTCCTTTCATGACAGTACAGTTGAATTTTCTGAGGCTACATGACATAAAATATAGAAATATTTTGAATGCAGAGGCAGACACAAGAATCCACGATCTTCTATGAAGTCATACTTTAAAACATTTGCAAAAATAGAGGCTTGGTTTATACCCATACCACCCAGAACGCAGCTGATCTCATCTTATCTCAGAAGCTAAGCAGGGTTGAGCTTGGTTACTACTTGGATGGGAGACCACCTGGGAATATTGGGTGCTGTAGCTTTTTTTTTTTTTTTTTTTGAGATGGAGTCTTACTCTGTCGCCCAGGCTGGAGTGCAGTGGCTGGATCTCAGCTCACTGCAAGCTCCGCCTCCCGGGTTTAAGCCATTCTCCTGCCTCAGCCTCCCGAGTAGCTGGGACTACAGGCGCCCACCACCTCGCCCGGCTAGTTTTTTTTTTGTATTTTTTAGTAGAGACGGGGTTTCACTGTGTTAGCCAGGATGGTCTCGATCTCCTGACCTCGTGATCCGCCCGTCTCGGCCTCCCAAAGTGCTGGGATTACAGGCTTGAGCCACCGCGCCCGGCCTGGGTGCTGTAGCTTTAAGAAAAAAAAAAAAAAAAACCGGCCAGGCTCTGTGGCTCACACCTGTAATCTCAAGACTTTGGGAGACCGAGGCGGGTGGATCACCTGAGGTGAGGAGTTCAAGACCAGCCTGACCAACATGGAGAAACCCCGTCTCTACCAAAAATACAAAATTAGCCAGGCATGGTGGTACATGCCTGTAATCCCAGCTACTCGGGAGGCTGAGACAAGAGAATTGCTTGAAACTGGGAGGCGGAAATTTTCGGTGAGCTGAGATCATGCCATTGCACTCCAGCCTGGGCAACAAGAGCAAAACTCCATCTCAAAAAAAAAGAAAGAAAAAAAAAAAAAAATAGAGGCTGGAGGATTGTTTGAGGCTATAGTGGGTGATAATTTCATCACAGCACTCCAGCCTGCGCAACAGAGAGAGACCTTACCTCAAAAAAAAAAATAAATAAGGAAGAAAGAAGAAGAAACTGAAAAAACGTAAAACAATGACATGCATTATATATTTTTTACAACAGTTTTTTTCATTAAAATTTTATGTTAACAAGCATAGATTGATATTTTTAAATGAATATATATTTTAGGCTAGGTGCGGTGGCTCATGCCCGTAATCCCAACACTTTGGGAAGCCGAGAGGAGTGGATCACTTGAGGTCAGTTCAAGACCAGCCTGGCCAACATGGTGAAACCCCCTCTCTACTTAAAAACACAAAAATTAGCCAGGCGTGGTGGCAGGCACCTGTAATCCCAGCTACTCAGAAGGCTGAGGCAGGAAAATCGATTGACCCAGGAGGCGGAGGTTGCAGTGAGCCGAGGTCATGCCATTGCAATCCAGCCTGGGCAACAGAGCAAGACTGTCTCAATAACAACAACAAAATAAATGAATATACATGTTAATTTCAAATGAATTAATAAACATCTGTTCTAATTTCTAGTACAGTAATTAATCATAGATATAGCCCACATAAACAGAAGCTCTTTCCAGTCCTCAATAATTTTTTAGTGTAAAGGGGTCCTGAGAGCAAAAGTTTTGAGAACTGCTGTTATAAACTTACCCTCCCAGGATGATTATTCCAGTTCCTTCTTTATATTTAAGCTCCCCAATCTTAATAACTACTCTAGGGTGGTAGGGGCATATCAGTTTGTATATAAAAATCACACCTAGGTTTGAATCCTAACTCTGCACTACCAGATATATGACCAAGAGCAAGTCACTGTTAATTAAGCCTGTTTCCTCATCTGTAAGGAGGAGATAATAACTACCTTACATAGTTAGTCTGAGGATTATAGAACAATGTATGTCAAGCACTTAGCTGATGATAAGAACTCATTAAAGTATAGGCTGGGCGTGGTGGCTCACACCCGTAATCCCAGCACTTTGGGAGGCTGAGGAGGGTGGATCACCTGAGGTCAGGAGTTCGAGACCAGCCTGGCAAACATGGTGAAACCCCATCCTACTAAAAAATGCAAAAAAAGTAGTCGGGCGCGGTGGCGCACGCCTGTAATCCCAGCTAATCAGGAGGATGAGGCAGGAGACTCGCTTGAACCTGGGAGGCAGAGGTTGTAATGAGAGGATATCGCGGTGCTGTACTCCAGCCTGGGCAGCAGAGCGAGATTCAAAAAGAAAAAAGAAAATCATTAAGGTATAAAGACCATGATGATAACAACAAATACAGTGCTAACTATAGGTCAGCACTGTTCCGGGCATGGTGACAGGCGCCTGTAGTCCCAGCTACTCAGGAGGCTGAGGCAGGAGAATGGCGTGAACCCAGAAGGCGGAGCTTGCAGTGAGCCTAGTGAGCCACTGCACTCCAGCCTGGGCAACACAGCGAGACTCTGTCTCAAAAAAAAAAAAAAAGATACAACTTATAATTTTTCTCACTTGCTCAAGGGAGCAACATAATAACACATTCATGAGACATTGAGACTTTAGGACACTACACATTTACCATATAACTGTGCAATATTTCTAATACCAGATTTAATAAGCTGTTACTTTCCTAGGTTTCTGCCACCTCCAGCTTACCAAGACTGACAGAGCAGAGTCGTGTCAGCCCTCTGAGAGAGCCAGTCCAATAGAGAAAACAAAATTAACAATGCTAGCTCTGCCAAAATTGTCTTCAGCAAAATAGCAGCCGCAGGTTGAAAGAGAAGCTGAAATTCCGGCCGCGCGCGGTGGCTCAAGCCTGTAATCCCAGCACTTTGGGAGGCCGAGATGGGCGGATCACGAGGTCAGGAGATCAAGACCATCCTGGCTAACACGGTGAAACCCCGTCTCTACTAAGAAATACAAAAAACTAGCCGGGCGAGGTGGCGGGCGCCTGTAGTCCCAGCTACTCGGGAGGCTGAGGCCGGAGAATGGCGTGAACCTGGGAGGCGGAGCTTGCAGTGAGCTGAGATCCGGCCACTGCACTCCAGCCTGGGCTACAGAGTGAGACTCCGTCTCAAAAAAAAAAAAAAAAAAAAAAAAAAAAAAGAAGCTGAAATTCCTCAAGCCAGGAAGCAACTGCTAATACCAAAGCATCCAAAAAGATCTAGAGAAACACACAGTTAGACTACTGAAAGTGAAGGTTATCCTTGCATAAGGCTGTTTGAAATCAGGCAGTTTCCAGTTGATTAAAAATGATGTAGATGACCATACGGTCTCACAAAGTCTCATATATTGCCAGTACAAATGTAAACTGGGACAATGTCTATAGAGAGCAATTTGGTAATATGTATCAAAATTTTAGGCCAGGCATGGTGGCTCATGCCTGTAATCCCAGCACTTTGGGACACCGAGGTGGGTTGATCACTGGAGGTCATGAGTTCAAGACCACCCTGGCCAACATGGCGGAACCCCGTCTTCACTAAAAATACAAAAAAATTAGCCAGGTGTGGTGGCTTATGCCTGTAATCCCAGCTACTCGGGAGGTTGAGGCAGGAGAATTGCTTGAATCTGGGAGGTGGAGGCTGCAGTGAGCCAAGAGCAAGCCACTGCACGCCACCCTGGGCAACAGAGCAAGACTCCGTCTCAAAAACAAAACAAAAACTGGTAAGGCAGGCCAGGCATGGTGACATGTACCTGTTGTTTCAGATACACAGGAGGCTGAGGTGGGGAGAAACACATGAGTCCAGTCGTTTGAGTAAGGCCTGGACAACATAGCAAGACCCCTATCTCCCCCCCAAAAAAAATACTGTAAAGCCACATTTTTTATTTTTATTTATTTATTTATTTATTTTTGAGACAGAGTCTCACTCTGTCACCCAGGCTGGAGTGCAGTGGTGTGATTTCAGCTCACTACAAGCTCCGCCTCCCGGGTTCACACCATTCTCCTGCCTCAGCCTCCCGAGAAGATGGGACTACAGGCATCCACCACCACACTCAGCTAATTTTTTGTATTTTTAGTAGAGACAGGGTCTAACCGTGTTAGCCAGAATGGTCTCAATCTCCAGACTTGGTGATCCGCCTGCCTCAGCCTCCCAAAGTGCTGGGATTATAGGCGTGAGCCACTGCACCTGGTCATAAAGCTGTATTTTGAAACTAGTTTCATCTTATTCCCAACCCCATATAATTCTCAGTATATCACACTGTTTCTAGAACTAATGCAAAAAAAGTTCTTTATACATTCTCTGAAAGTAGTTAAGGAATCTGTTACGCACATGTACAAAATATTTAGATATTTTTACCCAAAAAGATCCTGTTGGGCAATTTCAAAAACTCTACACAGAGTTCCAACAGTGTACTGGAACTGTGAAATCTGCATTTTAGATTACACTAATTTATATTGGATAGTCTATACAAATACTTTATAGTTTCTAGGACAGAAGTTATATAATAAAATTATACCTGCAGTTCCTCTTATAACTACTTACATTTCCTTCAAATGTCTTATTTCTTGAGTTGTTTGAAAAGCAAGTTCTTGCAGCTTTTCTGGGGCAAAGCTATTATTTATTGCTTTTTGAAACACCTCATGGAGAACCGTACCAATTAGCATTTGGCGAGTGGCTGGATCAGAGCTCTACAAAAACAAATCACCCAATTTATTTCACAACATATTAACAGACACAATTGTATATATTTATTATCTAATCTATTAAACCACCATAGCCTAAATGCACTGGTAAGACAAATGCCAAAATATTAAACAATTTTTTTTCTGGTGGGTGGAATTATAAGTGACTTTCACTTTCTTCTATTCAGAATTGTCTGAATTATTATTGCATGAGTTCCTTTTTTTTTTTTTTTTGAGACAGACTCTTGCTCTGACACTCAGGCTGGAGCACAGTGGCACAATCTCAGCTCACTGCAACCTTCACCTCCCAGGTTCAAATGATTCTCATGCCTCAACCTCCCAAGTAACTGGAATTACAGGTGTGTGCCACCATGCCCAGCTAACTTTTATTTTTTGTATTTTTAGTAGAGGCAGGGTTTCACCATGTTGGCCAGGCTGAGTATGAGTTACTTTTAAAATCAATGTTCTCCATTTTGAAAAAAAATTAACCAATATTTAAAAATTCAAAATATTCTCAAACAATATTTAAAGTATTGTACTCTAATTTCACTTGATAATCCACCCAATAGAAAAGTCAATAAAGGAATAGCTGATAAACTCATGTAAGTAAAAGATACCATTCAAATATAAAAGTTAAACCTACTTAACAGTAATGTTTGGGAAGAAAAAAATATTTTTTAACCTACAGCAGAGATTTTTGGCAAAGAATTTTTCTCTACTCAAGAAGAAAAACTACTTCATACTTCATTTCTTGATTAACTCTTGTATTAGGCTAGACCCTTTTTTTTTTTTTTTTTTGAGCCGGAGTCTCCCTCTGTCGCTCAGGTTGGAGTGCAGTGGCCCGCTCTCTCTCTCGGCTCACTGCAAGCTCCACCTCCCAGGTTCACGCCATTCTCCCACTTCAGCCTCCCGAGTAGCTGGGACTACAGGCGCCTGCCACCACACCTGGCTAATTTTTTGTATTTTTAGCGAAGATGGGGTTTCACCGTGTTAGCCAGGATGGTCTCGATCTCCTGACCTCGTGATCCGCCCACCACGGTCTCCCAAAGTGCTAGGATTACAGGCGTGAGCCACTGCGCCTGGCCCAAAAAGTTTTTTAAAACTTAATATTCAGGCCAAGCACAGTAGCTCATGCCTATAGCTCCAGCTACTCGGGAGGTTGAGGTAGGAGGATTGCTTGAGCCTGGGAGGTCAAGGCTTTGGTGACCTACTGCACTCCAGCCTGGGTGACACAGTGAAACTCAAAATAAAATAAAAGTACATGTTTCAAGAAAAATAAATAAAAAGCTGGGTGTTGGGTACATGGGAGTTTATTACAATAATCTCTTTGTATGTTTGAAATAGCCCAAAATACATTTTTGTTTGTTTTGAGATGGAGTCTCACTCTGTCCCCTAGGCTGAATGAAGTGCAGTGGTAGGATCTCCGCTCACTGCACCTCCGCCTCCAGAGTTCAGGCGATTCTCCTGCCTTAGTCTCCCAAGTAGCTGGGATTACAGGCACGCGCCCCAATGCCTGGCTAATTTTTGTATTTTTAGTAGAGACGGGTTTTCACCATGTTGGTCAGGCTGGTCTTGAACTCCTGACCTCGTGATCCTCCCACCTCGGCCTGTCAAAGTGATGGGATTACAGGCGTGAGCCACTGCGCCCAGCCCCCAAATACACTTTTTTTTGAGACTTATTTTATTTTAAAATAAAACTGCATGTTTCAAGAAAAATTAATTAAAAGCTGGGTGTTGAGTACATGGGAGTTTATTACAATCATCTCTTAGTATGTTTGAAATAGCCCAAAATACAATTTGTTTGTTATTCGTTTTGAGACAGAGTCTCGCTCTGTTGCCCAGGCTAGAATGCAGTAGCCTGATCTCGGCTCACTGCAACCTCCGCCTCCCGGGTTCAAACGATTCTCCTGCCTCAGTCTCCTGAGTAGCTGGGACTACAGGTGCATGCCACCACACCTGGTTAATTTTTCTACCAAAATACATTTTTAAACAGTGATTTACACATTTATTTTTAGTTTAGTGGGAATCACATGAAGCCAAGTTTGGAAATGTCTAGCTGTGTTTAAATTTAAAAGTTTATCATTTAAATTAATTTTCTTACTATAATTACTTATTAAGCCCTGAACAAGATTTGAAGGACTCAGGCACCTGGCCTTTAGTCCTAGCACTGCCACCTCGTAGTTATGTGGCTGCGGGGCAAGTCACTTAACCTCTCTGAGCCCATTTTTCCTCATCTATAAAATGCAGCTGATTAATACCATTTATTTTATAAGGTTGCTGGGAGGATTAACTGAAATAATAAATGTAAAAGTGCTCTGTAACACTCTCAGACCCTGCAGAAACATTAACTGTTACTATTATTTACCCTAAAAGTTTCACTCAGGACAGCTCTTCTCATACATCGAATACTACTGGCTATGCTTGTGCCAGAAATCAGAATGTCTGGATACAGAATCAAATACCCAAAATCTTTATCTATTATCCAAGTATCAGATGTGCAGTCTCCCTCCAAATGAATGATATCTCCTGGCTCTACTGGAACAGAACACCTGAAAATAAAGCAAAGTTAAAGTGTAAATACATTGCTTAGGTTCCTACATTTAAACACATTAGGGAGGCTTCAAAAAAATAAATGAGTATTTTATCTGAAGAAGAAAAAAATATTTCTAAATTTATGGGTCTTCAAAAAACTAAAATAAAATACCAGGATAAAGTCTTCTAAAACAACTCCTAGTCACTCTATCCCTTTCTATGTGCCAAACACATCTGAGAATACTCAAGAGTCTTCTATAAATCCCAAAGAGAAAAACAACTTAGTGCCAGTAAAGTCTATTGCAAAAGCTATCAAAAAACCTTTACTAATGTAATATATATAGCTCCAATTATGAATTGGGTTGTTTTAATAATTCTTTCTTAAGACTTATAGGAAATCTACAGCTTCTATAAGTCTTGAAGCATGAAGCCCAACCCAGTGTAGCAAGAATAAAATCATACTGAACTAGTTCAAACTAGGCCAGGCACGGTGGCTCATGCCTGTAATCCCAGCACTTTCGGATGCCGAGGCGGGTGGATAACCTGAGGTCAGGAGTTCAAGACTAGCCTGGCCAACATAGTGAAACCCTGTCTCTACTAAAAATACAAAAATTAGTCGGGCATGCTGGCGGACGCCTGTAATCTCAGCTACTTGTGAGGCTAAGGCAGGAAAATCACTTGAACCTGGGAGGTGGAGGGTGCAGTGAACCGAGATCGCGCCACTGCACTCCAGCCTGGGGAACAGAGCAAGACTCCATCTCCAAAAACAACAACAACAACAACAAAAACAAACTAATTCACAGCTTAAACGAAGAGCCAAAGTTAGACTTCTAGCTTTTCTGCATCTACACTCCACCCCTCACATACCACATTCTGAGTAGAGAAATCTAAGGCCTAAGAATGTTCATATGTGTTAATTAATTTTGCTCTTAGTTAACACTAGCATGCGTTTAAGCTGCAATCTTAGAATGTACTGGGAAATAGGAAGTAGTCATTAATAAGGCTCTTTGTACGTGATTTTCTTTTCTTTTCTTTTTCTTTTTTGAGACCAAGTTTTGCTCTTGTTACCCAGGCTGGAGTACAATGGCACGATCTCGGCTCACCGCAACCTCCATCTCCCGGGTTCAAGCGATTCTACTGCCTCAGCCTCCAGAGTAGCTGCGATTACAGGCATGCACCACCACGCCCCGCTAATTTTTTTTATTTTTAGTAGAGATGGGGTTTCTCCATGTTGGTCAGGCTGGTCTCAAACTCCTGACCTGAGGTGATCCGCCCACCTTGGCCTCCCAAAGTGCTGGGATTACAGGTGTGAGCCACCATGTCTGGCCCACATGATCTTCAAATGACAACAAAAGTCAATTTTTGGAATATGATACTTGAGATACAAGAGTAATAGATACAATTTTCATGCAGAATTAGGCTAGGATCAAATCTACTCCCTTTTAAACAATTAAATTATAGTAACATTCACAGAAGCCATTTGATGAGTTTTACGATGGTACCCTTAAGACTCGAATCAGTGCTCAAAGTCACATAAAAATTACCAGTCATTCCTAAGGATGCATAGTTCTTTATTTTCTAGTGACTGTGAAGCAGTGATGACCAGGTGCTTTTCACAGTTTCCCTCTTTGTTCTGTACAGTACTGACTGCCAACACCAGGTACCGGTTATCCATTCCTCGGCTCAGAACTGTTCTGGGAAAGGAAGCTACCGCTTTCTTCTGAAATCTAAAGCACACACATACAAAACTATTTTAGCACAACCATGAAATAAGAAGCCATCCAATCTGTTTTATCTACAAACCAATCTTCCAGTTTTCTAGGTTTCTTTCTTCTGAAAAGCTTATTGCAATGACATTTAGCCAAAATAGGTAAAATTAAGAGAGCAAAGACACACAATTCCTATTATAAAAACTTCCTAGAAGTAATGCCATTTCAAACATGCTCATGATATGAGATTTTCCATTTTAATTTCTGTAAGGAGTTCTGTGGGATACCCATTACAATGAGGATTAAGAATACACTGGAAGCCAGGCATGATGATGCACACCTGTAGTCCCAGTTACTCAAGAGGCTGAGGAGGAAGGATTGCTTGAGCCCAGGAGTTTGAGGCTGCAGTGAGATACAATCATGCCACTGCGCCCCTTCCTGAGCGACAGAAAAAGTCTCCGTTTCTGGGGGGGAAAAAAAGAAAAAGAAAAGAAAGTATAAATTGGATATTATTAAACAAGAAATTTCTACCATTGGTGCAAGCCTTCCCAAAGTACAAGTAAAAGGAGATGTTTTGGACAAGATCCTTTTTGTAAATATGAGTCTTATGTTATGGAAAAGGGTAGTGTCCGTGGTTCACTGAAAGTCCTACCATGAGCCACAGGATTGTACTTAGAAATAATTTAGTCCAACCTGCTAACGTAATGCCGGAAATCTTTCGATAAAATCTCACTGGACAGAACGCAAGCTTAATACGTATCGAATTAGCTCAATCCTTTACATAGTAATTCAGAACTTTATTCCTTATATTTAAAGTGGGTAAGTCAATTTCTCAATACTTTCATCCATCGGTCCAAGCCGTCTAAAATTATGCAAAATAATAATCTCTCCTCAAGAAAACAGCCCTTCTCCTATTAAGTACCTCTTAAGTCTTCCTCGTTTGACTGCGGCATCAGTGAGGGACCAACCGAGAGTCCAAAGTCATTACCTCTCCAGTGATAACACCAAATGCCTGTCACATTACCCTACAAGTTATCTTTTGTTATGTGACCGTTCTATTATTTTGCAAACGCTTTATTCATGTACTCCACCTAGCCTCAGGCCATGAATTTCCCAAGTTTGGCTATGATGCCTTAAAGATGTTTCTCAAAAGGTATTGCTGATCAAAAGCCCAAACGCAAAAATCCCTCAACGCTAATTAGCATTATTGCTATTATATTGAAAGTAATTCCACATTATGACCGTGGTTAACTTCCTCTGATCATTTATATACACCAGGCTGAGGGTGCAGAGATCTCCCAAGGATAAATTAATCCAACTAAACATCGAGAAAAGCCTAGGGCGGTCGCAATTTCCTATTATAAAAACATTTCAGTGGCCGAAGCTCCTCAAATTAGGGAAACGGGTGAAATCAAGGGAAACAATGAACTGCTGGGCGAGGGAAAGTCCAGGCTCTGGCTGAGGGTGGCCCCAAAGAACACCTTGGGAGGCGGGCCCCGACTCCGGAGGCTCGTCGGGTGCCCAGGGAGCTGCCCCGAGCCCCTGCGCCCTGGGCCCTGTCAGTCTGCGGAGGTCCTTCTTTCAAATCTCCCGCTTTGTTCCCACACCCTCCCCGCGCTCCGCTCACAGCTCCGCCGGCAGCTCCGCCTCCTCCCAAAAACTCTTCTCCATCAGCAGCTCCAGTTCGTCCAGCTGCTCCATGCTGGACGCGGGGACTATGGCCAGAAAAACCGGCGAACTATAGCCAGAAAAACCAGCGGAACCGGGGTGACACAGAAAACTCAGAAAAGGGCAAGAGGCGCGCGCCTGCGCGTCTCGCGCGCATGCGCCAACCCGCCGAGGTCCCAAATGACCTGCGCCAGGCCGCCCCTCCTGCGCCGGCACGTTCCACGTGGGGCGCCTCTACTGAGCAGCAGGGCTCTGGCCGCCGCCTTGGGGATACAGGGAGTCTTCACATCTGAAGCAGACTAAACGATCCTGCCTTCTCTCTTGACACTCCAACCCGTGTCTGACACACGCTTAGTTTGAACACAACCATTTGTAGTTGCCCAAAACCAGGCGTCCCTGGTTAGCCTTCAGAACTGCGCACTCCCTGGGAAACAGTCTCTCCCTTTTTCTTCGGAAAATTCATTGAGAAAATAGAAACTGTCAGATAGGAACTCCTTGATCATGCCACGGCTAAATCTACAAAACTTCTAGCCGGGCATGGTGGCTCGCGCCTGTAATCCCAGCACTTCCGGAGGCTGAGGCGGGAGGACCACGAGGTCAGCAGTTCAAGACCAGCCTGGCCAACATGGTGAAACCCCGTCTCTACTAAAAATACAAAAATCAGTCTCAAAAAAATAAATAAATAAATTCTGCAAAACTTCTGATATCTGAACCACTCTTCATAACCTCTTTCCACTTTTTTTCAATAGCAGACAAAGTGTTCTGGTTAAAGGGCAATTGCTCCACTTGCACTTGGCATCCCAGGGCTTCAAACATTCTCAAGGGCATCGCTTCTTCAATTATTGCCTCATTCTCTTGTATCATCGGCCTCACCCTCACTATTGGATTGAGCCTCTAATATGGCCTGGTGTCTCCCATTTTTAAAAGATGTTTCCTTGCTGGGCGCGGTGGTATGCACCAATTTTTCATATTTATATACTTCTCTGTTCTGGAGGCATCGACTAGAACATCCAGAGCCATGTTAAATATCAGTGGTATAACGGTTATCCTTATTTTTGTTATTCATTTTTTAAATGGACAAAAGGGGCCGCATGTGGTGGCTCAGGCCTGTAATCTCAACACCTTGGGAGGCTGAGGTGGGTGATCACTTGAGGTCAGGAGGTCAAGACCAGCCTGGCCAACATGGTGAAACCCAGTCTCTACTAAAATATAAAAATTAGCCGGGTGTGATGGTGCACACCTGTAATCCCAGCTACTCAGGAGACCGAGGCAGGAGAATCACTTGAGCCTGAGAGGCGGAGGTTGCAGTGAGCTGAGATCACACCAGCCTGGGTGAAAGAGTGACTCGGTCTGAAAAAAAAAAAAAATTGGCAAAAGGTTAATATATTTATCATGTACATGGGCTTTCAAATATGTACACACTGGAATGGGAGTTATTCTATTAGTATTTGTCCCTGATATCAACAGAAATACCTCTACTGTCTCAATACCTGTGGTACAATGTTTTATGAGCTGTTTCAACAAAACAAGGAGTAGTCTGTAGTCCCAGCTACTCGGGAGGCTGAGGTAAAGAACTCCTGGGCTCGGCCGGGCGCGGTGGCTCAAGCCTGTAATCCCAGCACTTTGGGAGGCCGAGGCGGGTGGATCACAAGGTCAGGAGATGGAGACTATCCTGGCTAACATGGTGAAACCCCGTCTCTACTAAAAATACAAAAACCTAGCCGGGCGCGGTAGCGGGCGCCTGTAGTCCCAGCTACTCGGGAGGCTGAGGCGGGAGAATGGCGTGAACCCGGGGGGCGGAGCTTGCAGTGAGCCGAGATCGCACCACTGCACTCCAGCCTGGGAGACACAGTGAGACTCCGTCTCAAAAAAAAAAAAAAAAGAAAGAAAAAAAGAACTCCTGGGCTCAAGAAATCTGCCATCCTCGGCTTTCCAAAGTGCTCGGATGAACAGTGTGAGCCTCCACACTCGGCCCATCCTTTTTTCTCTTGTGTGTGTGTTTGTGTGTGTGTGTGTGAAACGGGGTCTCACAGGTTGGAGTGCAGTGGCGCGAACTCAGCTCACTGCAATCTCCACCTCCTGGGTTCAGGCAATTCTCCTGCCTCATCCTCCCCAGTAGCTAGGATTACAGGCACTTGCCACCACACCGGCTAATTTTTTTGTATTGTTAGTAGAGATGGGGTTTTGCCATGTTGGCCAGGCTGCTCTCAAACTCCTAACCTCAGGTGATCCACCCACCTCAGCCTCCCAAAGTGCTGGGATTACAGGCTTGAGCCACCGCATCTGGCCTCATTTTGCTATCTTTGACTTATCACTTCATGAATATTTATGTCATGCTAATCTTTTCTGCATTGTTCCAATTTTAGTGTATGTGCTGCCATAGCAAGCACCACCTATAATTTCTAATAGTTGGTTTGTAGATCCATTAAGACTTTCTGTGTAAATAATTGTGTCATCTGTGAAAAGAAGCAGTTTTACTTTTTCATTTTTAAATTTTATTTTCTATTTAGTTTTACAGTTTTATTTGAATAAAATTTATAAAATTTGTTCCTACTTATCCTTATATTTTTATTTTTATTTTATTTTATTTTATTTTGCCTAGGTTCACTGGTTAAATAGAAGTTGTAACACTGGACATCTTTACTTTCTACATGACCTTAGGAAGAATTCATTATTACAACAATAAGTATGATGCTAGCTGAAGGTTTTTCATGGATGCCTTTTATGGTTACCCAATGCTTTATAAAAACAAAAGCAAAACTAACAACACAACAGGCTGGGCACGGTGACTCACACCTGTAATCCCAGCACTTTGGGAGGCCGAGGCGGGTGGATCACCAGGTCAGGGGATCAAGACCATCCTGGCTAACACGGTGAAACCCCGTCTCTACTAAAAATACAAAAAATTAGCAGGGTGTGGTGGTGGGCGCCTGTAATCCCAGCTCCTCAGGAGGATAAGGCAAGAGAATGGGGTGAACCCGGGAGGCGGAGTTTGCAGTGAGCCAAGATTGTGCCACTGCACTCTAGCCTGGGCAACAGAGCAAGACTCCATTTCAAAAAACAAAACAAAACAAAAAAAACAGAACACAACAAAACTCAAAAATTTAGTGACTTAAAATAACAATCATTCATTCAGCTTATGAATCTGCAATATAGGCAAGTGGGGAAGGCTGGTCTCTGTTCCATGAAGCAAGTTTAAGGGTTGAAGGATCTAATTTGAAGATGATTTACTCAGATGGCTAGCAAGTTGATAATTCCTGTATAGGAGCTGCTTGGTGTTCTTACAGCATGGTATCTGGATTCCAAGAGCAAGTGTTCCAAGAAGACCACGTGGACCTTGTTTTAGCTTTATGACCTACCTTTGCAAGTGACATAACATCACAGTAGTCACAGGCCCACTCAGTCAGATTCAAGGGAAGGGGGACACAGTTCCTACCTCTTGATGGGATGAGTGTCAATGACACATAAGAAAAGCATATGGGGCCTGGTGGCTCACACCTGAAATCCCATCACTTTGGGAGGCTGCGGCAGATGGATCATCTGAGGTCAGGAGTTTGAGACTAGCCTGGCCAACATGGCGAAACCCCATCTCTACTAAAAATACAAAAATTAGCCAGGCATGGTAGCACACGCCTGTGATCTCAGCTACTTGGGAAGCTGAGGCAGGAGAATCGCTTGAACCTGGGAGGCAGAGGTTACAGTGAGCCAAGATTGTGCCACTGCACTCCAGCCTGGGCAACAGAGAAACTCCCATCTCAAAATAAAATAAAACCATATGAATTGGGATGTGTTCTGGTCACTGTTGGAAAGTATAAAGATATAATCTGCCAATATGTCCTTTATTAGATTGAGAAAGACCTCTTCTGTTCTAAATATGATTCATTTTGATAACGAATCAATGCTGGATTTTGTCAAGCAGTTATTGCATCTATAGAAGGACTGTATGGTTTTTCTCCTTTATTCTGCTATTATGAGAAGCTTTACCGTTGATTTCACAATGTTAAAAAAAACTTTCCATTCCTAAGATAAACCCAAATTGGTCATACAATAAACGTTTTGGGTATTGCTGGATTTGATTTGCTCTGCTGTTAAGAATTTTTCCATCTATGTTGGTTTTTTGGTTGTTTTGTTTTTGCTTCTAGAGACGGGATCTTGCTCTGTCACCCAGGCTGTAGTGCATTGGCACAATGACAGCTCACTGCAGCCTCAATCTGCTAGGCTCAAGTGATTCTCCCGTATCAGCCTCTCAAGTAGCTGGGACTACAGGAGTGTGCCATCACACCCAGTTAATATATATATTTTTTTATTTCTAGTAGACACAAGCTCTTGCTGTGTTGCCCAAACTGGTTTTGAACTCCTAAGCTCAAGCAATACTCTCAACTCAGCCTCCCAAAGTGCTGGGATTATGGCTGTGAACCACCAAACCCAGCCCATCTATGTTCTTGAAGGATACTGATTTGTAATTTTCTGTTTTGTAACAACATTGTCAGGTTTGGGTATCAGGGTTATACTGGCATCATAAAATGAGTTGGGAAGTGCTCTCTTCTAATTTCTAGAAGTTTGTGAGATTATTCCTTAGCTATTTAGTACAATACACTACCTAGCCCTGGAGTTTTCTTCATGAAAACGTTTTTTTGTTTGTTTGTTTGTTTGAGACGGAGTCTTGCTCTGTCGCCCAGGCTGGAGTGCAGTGGCGCTATCTCGGCTCACTGCAAGCTCCCCTCCCGGGTTCACCCCATTCTCCTGCCTCAGCCTCCCAAGTCGCTGGGACTGCAGGCGCCCACCACCACACCCAGCTAATTTTTTGTATTTTTAGTAGAGATGGGGTTTCACCATATTAGCCAGGATGGTCTCAATCTCCTGACCTTGTGATCCACCCGCCTCGACCTCCCAAAGTGCTGAGATTACAGGCGTGCGCCACCGCGCCCAGCCCTGTGGAAAGGTTTTTGATTATGATTTTTTTTTTTTGACGGATTTTTGCGCTTGTTGCCCAGGTTGGAGTGCAATGGCACGATCACGGCTTACCACAACATCTGCCTCCCAGGTTCAAGCAATTCTCCTACCTCAGCCTCTCAAGTAGCTGGGATTACAGGCAAGTGCCACCATGCCCGGCTAACTTTGTATTTTTAGTAGAGACGAGGTTTCTCCATGTTGGTCAGACTGCTGTCAAACTCCCAACCTCAGGTGATCCACCTGCCTCAGCCTCCCAAAGTGCTGGGATTACAGGTGTGAGCCACCACGCCCGGCACTCAATTTCTTAATTTTTTGAAACAGGGTCTCACTCTGTCACCCAGACTGGAGTGCAGTACTGCGATCACAACTCACTGTAGCCTTGACCTCCCTAGACTCAATTGATCCTCCTACCTCAGCCTCCCAAGTAGCTGAGACTATAAGTGCACATCACTATGCCCAGGTATATTTTTAAAAACAGACACAGGGTCTCACTATGTTGTTTGGGCTGGTCTCAAAATCCTGGGCTCAAGTGATCCTCCCATTTTGGCCTCCCAAAGTGCTGGGATTACAGGCATGAACCACCATGCCTGGCCTCACTTTCTTTAATTGGCTATGCAGATTTTCTGTTTCATCTATGTCAGTCTTGGTTGAATTTTTCAAAGTATTTTTCCATTTCATCTAAATTATCAAATTTCTCTTTTTCCTTTTTTTTTTTTTTCTTTTTTGAGACAGGTTCTGGCTCTACTCTCTAAGCTAGAGTGCAGCCTAATCTTGGCTCACTGCAACTTTCCCCTCCCAGGCTCAAGCCATCCTCCCACCTCAGCCTCCCAGGTAGTTGGGACCACAGGTGCGTGCGAACACACCTAGCTAATTTTTGTATTTTTTGTAGAGATGGCGTTTAGCTATATTGGCCAGGCTGGACTCCAGCTCGTGAGCTCAAGCTGCCTACCCACCTTGGCCTCCCAAAATTCTGGGATTACAGGCATAAGCCACCACACACGCCTGGCCCTTAATATCTTTTAAACATCTGTAGAATCCACAATGATGTCCTCTTTCTCATTCTTGAGATTTGGGGTTTATTTTCTCTATTGTCTTTTTTATTTTCATTTCTGGTTTTGTTTGTTTGTTTTTGAGACAGAGTTTCGTTCTTATTGCCCAGGCTGGAGTGAAATGGTGCAATATCGGCTCGCCGCAAACTTCACCTCTTGGGTTCAAGGAATTCTCCTGCCTCAGCCTCCTGAGTAGCTGGGATAACAGGCATGCACTACCGCACCTGGCTAATTTTTGTATTTTCAGTAGAGATGGGTTTCTCCATGTTGGTGAGGCTGGTCTTGAACTCCCGACCTCGGGTGATCCACCTGCCTCGGCCTCCCAAAGTGCTGGGATTACAGGTGTGAGCCACCGCACCCGGCCTTTTATTTCTGTTTTAACTGCAAACCATCACTGACAAAGCAGTGATTTTTGTAAAAACATAATCAGACAATGATACTCACCAGCTGAAAATCTTCAATAGTTTCCCATTGTATTCTTTTTTCTTTTTTCTTTTCTTTTCTTTTTTTTTTTTTTTTTTTGATACGGAGTCTCACTCTGTTACTCAGTCTGGAGTACAGTGGCGTGATCTCAGCTCACTGCAACCTCCGCCTCCTGGGTTCAAGCAATTGTCCTCCCTCGGCCTCCCAAGTAGCTGGGATTACAGACATGCACCACCATGCCCAGCTATTTTTTGTATTTTAAGTAGAGATGGGGTTTCACCATATTGGCCAGTCTGGTATCAAACTCCTGACTTTAGGTGATTCACCCACTTCAGCCTCCCAAAGTGCTGGGATTACATGCGTGAGCCACTGCACCCGGCCTTCCCATTGCATTTAGAATAAAAGACAAAATCATTACCATCTCCTGCAGATGGCTACATGATCTGGCCTTTGTCTATTTCTTTTTTTTTTTTTTTTTTTTTTGAGATGGAGTCTCACTCTGTCACCAGGCTGGAGTGCAGTGGCGCGATCTCAGCTCACTGCAATCTCCGCCTCCTGGGTTCACGCGACTCTCCTGTCTCAGCCTCCCGAATAGCTGGGACTACAGATGCACACCACCATGCTCAGCTAATTTTTGTATTTTTAGTAGAGACGGGGTTTCACCATGTTAGCCTGGATGGTCGTGATCTTTTTTCTTTTTTTTTTTTGAGATAAGAGTCTCACTCCGTCACCCAGGCTAAAGTACAATGGCATGGTCTCAGCTCACTGCCACCTCCGCCTCCCAGGTTCAAGCGATTTTACTGCCTCAGCCTCCCAAGTAGCTGGGACTACAGGCCCATGCCACCACACCCAGCTATTTTTTGTATTTTTAGTAGAGACGGAGTTTCACTATGTTGGCCAGGCTGGTCTTGAACTCCTGACCTTGTGATCCGCCCACCTCGGCCTCCCAAAGTGCTGGGAATACAGGTGAGCCACCGTGCCTGGCCTGGTCTTGATCTCTTGACCTCGAGATTCGCCTACCTCGGCCTCCCAAAGTGCTGGGATTATAGGTGTGAGCCACCATGCCCCGCCGCCTTTGTCTATTACTTTAACCCCATCTATTGCTACTCCTTCATGCACAATACTTCAGTCACACTGGTCTTTTGGTAATTCCATTGTCAAACCAAACTTTTTCCTGTTTTGGGGTTTTTGTACCTGGCTTTCTCTTCACCTGGGCCAGTCTTTCCCCAGAACTCTTTGCATGGCTGTTTACTTTTTATCCTCCATGTGTCTGTTGAATGTATATATAGCACATCAAAGAAACCTTTCCTTGACCATTCTCAAGTAGCTTATTTACTGTTTTCATAAGCACTTTCCACAAGCTGTAATTATTTTATTGCTTGGTATGTTTATTGACATGTTCAAATTTAATAACACGTTACAGTTTCATTTGAACAGTGTATTACTGTATTAAAGTATAGCATCATACCTAAAAGAATAGGCTCTAGATTCAGACCGGCTGAATTTGAATCCTAGATCCACCACTTACGTGAACCTGGCCAAGTAGTTTAATCTCCCTAGGAATCTCCCTAGGCCTCGATTATTCCCATCTGCCAAAAAGAAATATTAAATGATACTCATATCATAGTATTGTAATAGAGATTGAGTTAAGGCATCAAAAGTGGTTAAAACAAAGAATGCCACATAATTCTTCAGGAAATGTACATAACTGTTATTATTTATCACCGGTTTCTAGTGCCCAATACGGTGTCTGGGATTCAAGGAATAGATGCGAGGAACTCTGTAAAGTGTATGCTTGCTATACAAGTGTGTCAGGTATTATTGATCCAACTCTGCAAGGCAATCCATTAATTGTACGTAGTTTGGGAATAATCCTTGGGAAAAAAAATAAATAACTGTACATAGGATTTAAAAAAAAAATTTATATAAAAAAATGAGACAGAGTCTTGCAGTGTTGCCCAGGCTGGGCTCAAATGCCTAGGCTCAAGTGATCCTCCCTGCTCAGCCTTCCAAAGAGCTAGAATTACAGACATGAGTCACTTCACCCAGCCATAAAAACTATTCATAGGTTTTATTATATATATATTTTTAATGATATATATATACACACATATTTTTATTTTATGTATTTTATTTATTTATTTTTGAGACAGAGTCTCACTCTGTCGCCCAGGCTGGAGTGCAGTGGCGCGATCTTGGCTCACTGCAACCTCTGCCTCCTGGGTTCAAGCAATTCTCCTACCTCAGCCTCCCAAGTAGCTGGGACTACAGGTGCCTGCCACCACACCCGGCTAAGTTTTGTATTTTTAGAAGAGATGGGGTTTTACCATGTTAGCCAGGATGGTCTTGATCTCCTGACCGCGTGACCTGCCCACCTTGGCCTCCCAAAGTGCTGGGATTACAGGCGTGAGCCACCACGCCCGGCCAGGTTTCATTATATATTTGCCACTCAAGCTGGCAAATCAGCAATAAGACATTTCTGCGAAACAAACCAAATGACTTTATTTCTAAATTGTTTATTTCTTGGACTATTTGTGCTTCATTTCTCCCTGCTAGAACATAAAGTCTTCAAAAACAGGGACTAACCCTTCTTTCTACCCACCAGTAAACATCACTGAGTACCACTCTGACACCATACCCAGTGCTCCCTGCCCTTGAAAGAACCAGATGTTGGGAGGTGAGGACATTGATAAACAGGCAGTTATAAAGTATGGCACATACTCTATTAGAGAAATACCTGGTGTTATATGCTGATTTGGGAATCCAAATCAGATTACAGCTAACAAGCCTACCAAGGGAAGTCCTCCATAATGCTGACACAAGGTCTGGCACACAATTGGTGCTGAATAAATGGATGGTCAGTACCATGGTGAAGAATGGAATGAGAACAGGAGTACTGGCTCATGCCTGTAATCCCTGCATTTTGGGAAGCCAAGGTGGGCAGATCACTTGAGGTCAGGTATTCAAGACCAGCCTGGACAACAGGGCAAAACCCAGCTCTACTAAATATACAAAAATTAGCTGGGCGTGGTGGCGGGTGCTTGTAATCCCAGCTACTTGGGAGGTTGAAGCAGGAGAATCACTAGAACCCAGGAGGTGGAGGTTGCAGTGAGCTGAGATCACACCACTGCACTCGAGCCTGGGCAACAGAGTGAGGCTCTGTCTCAAAAAAAAAAGAAAAGAAAAGAAAGAAAAATACAAAACTTAGCTGGGCATGGTAGCACATGGCTGCAATCCCAGTTACTTGGAAAGATGACTCAGGAGAATCGCTTGAACCCAGAAGTGGAGATTGCAGTGAGCTGAGGTCGCACCACTGCACTCCAGCTTGAGCAACAGAGTTAAGACTCTGTCGTTAAAAAAAAAAAAAAAAAAAAAAAAAAGGGCCGGGCGCGGTGGCTCAAGCCTGTAATCCCAGCACTTTGGGAGGCCGAGACGGGCGAATCACGAGGTCAGGAGATCAAGACCATCCTGGCTAACACAGTGAAACCCCGTCTCTACTAAAAAATACAAAAAACTAGCCGGGCCAGGCGGTGGGCGCCTGTAGTCCCAGCTACTCGGGAGGCTGAGGCAGGAGAATGGCGTAAACCCGGGAGGCGGAGCTTGCAGTGAGCTGAGATCCGGCCACTGCACTCCAGCCTGGGCGACAGCAGAGTTAAGACTCCGTCTCAAAAAAAAAAAAAAAAAAGAGAACGTAATGAGATATTATTAAACATATCCAGTAACTTCTCCACCTTCTACAGGTAATCATTCAAGACTAGGAGGTATACCTCACTTATCAATCCGGAAACCAGATCACTGTCCCATTCTACAGACCAGAGAGCTATACCCACTGAGAGGTGGAAGACAGGAACAATAAAGATCAAAAAAGAAATAAAATGTCAATCTTCAAGTGGAAGATATCCTGGCAAGATGCACTTTGGGTAATCTATCTGAAATAAATCAGATATAAACACAGTCATTATTTTAAATATTCTTCCATTCTGACTTATGTTTAGCATTTGTGCTTCAATATGTAAACAATTAAAAGAAAGAAATTGCCAAAACAGGGATAAAATTTATTTTTAATATCCTCTGTATTTTATAACATATAGAATGCAAATTTTTATTTAAAAGAATATTTGCAATGCCCTTTTACTGATAACGTAACTGAGGTATCTCTTTTTTTTTTTGAGATGGAGTCTTGCTCTGTCGCCCAGGCTGGAATGCAGTGGCACGATCTCGGCTCACTGCAACCTCCACCTCCCAGGTTCAAGCGATTCTCCTGTCTCAGCCTCCTGAGTAGCTGGGACTTACAGGTGCGTGCCACCACACCCAGCTAATTTTTTGTATTTTTAGTAGAGATGGGTTTTCACCGTGTTAGCCAGGATGGTCTCGATCTCCTGACCTCGTGATCTACCCACCTCGGCCTCCCAAAGTGCTGAGATTACAGGTGTGAGCCACTGTGCCCAGCCTGATACTTATTTTATATACTTAAATCTTAAGATTTAATAACAATAATTAGCTACAGTGTGGTCTACAAATGAAAATATACAAATGGTTTTAAGAACACATGTATTTCTTTTCTTTTTCTTTTTTTTTTTTTTTTTTAATACAGTCTCACTCTGCCGCCCAGGTTGGAGTGCAATGGCGCAGTCTCGGCTCACTGCAACCTGTGCCTCCTGGGTTCAAGCAGTTCTCCCTGCCTCAGCCTCCCAAGTAGCTGGGATTACAGGCACCTGCCACCATGCCTGGCTAATTTTTGTATTTTTAGTAGAGACGGGGTTTCTCCACGTTGGCCAGTTTCGTCTCCAACTCCTGACCTCAGGTGATCCACTCACCTTAGCCTCCCAAAATGCTGGAATTACAGGAGTGCGCCACCACATCTGGCCAAGAACACATGTATTTCTACCTACTGGTACACTTATAAATCATACAAAGATACATACTTATTTTTAAAATAAAGATTTTCAAAATGAAACCAGCTCATCAAATTTTTACCCAGGTATCACAAGAAACCTTTTATGTAAAGAAATAAAAATTGAAGCAAAAATAACACTTTAAACTTAGTTTTCCTTCTTTTGTTTGAAAGAAACGGGGTCTCACTATGTTGCCCAGGCTGGTCTCGAACTCCTGAGGTCAAGATATCCTCCTGCCTCAGCCTCCCAAAGTGCTAGGGTTACAGGCAAGAGCCACCATGCCCGGCCTCAACTTAGTTTTTTAATGTCTTTTATTTATTTATTTTGTTTTTTGAGACTGAGTCTCACTCTGTCACCCAGGCTGGAGTGCAGTGGTATAATCTCAGCTCACTGCAACCTCCGCTTCCCGGGCTCAAGCAATTCTCATGTCTCAGCCTCGTGAGTAGCTGGGACTACAGGCACGAGCCACCACACTGGCTAATTTTTGTATTTTTAGTAGAGGTGGAGTTTCACCATGTTGATCTTAAACTCCTGATAGGTGATCCACCCAACTCGGCCTCCCAAAGTGCTGGGAATAAAGGCGTGAGCCACCTCGCCTAGACTTCTAATGTCTTTAAAGTCATATCAAAGGGCCGGGCGCCATGGCTCATGCCAGTAATCCCAGCACTTTGGGAGACCAAAGTGGGCAGATCATGATGTCAGGAGATCGAGGTCATCCTGGCTAACACAGTGAAATCCCGTCCTACTAAAAACACAAAAATTAGCCTGGCGTGGTGGTGGGCACCTGTAGTCCCAGCTACTTGGGAGACTGAGGCAGGAGAATCACTTGAACCCGGGAAGCAGAGGTTGCAGTGAGCCAAGATCACACCACTGCACTCCAGCCTGGGCAATAAAGCAAGACTCTGTCTCAAAAAAAAAAAAAGTCACATCAATTCTACAAATTACTGTTTCTGAAGACAGAACTTTAAATATTCCCTTCCCATTTCTGACATGCTTATTTATAATAAATCATAAAAGCACTCTAAAGAGAATAAATGGAATTCTTACATTTTAAAACATTTTCTTAATATAAAGGATAACAATTCAAATCATATTTTACATTTCTACGTCTTCATATTGCACTAAAATTATTTTACATGGAAGAACTAGTTGATGCATCATAATACCTTAGAAACATTTTTTGATATTCACATCTACATTAATAAATATTTCACAGTCTACTTAAATAAATATTCTAGTATAGAGTGAATCATCTAACAAAATCAAATCTACAGTGCTACTTTGTTTTTGAAAGCGAAGATATTCAGTATTTTTATTTCTGCCTCTGGGAAACACACTGACATTTTCAAACACATGTAAGTCACTCATAGTACCTAGTAATAACAATTGAGCAAGACTTAGTCGTTCATTCATTTATTAAACGGGGTCTCACTATGTTGCACAGGCTGGCATGGAATTCCAGGGCTCAAGTGATCCTCTCACCTCAGCTTCCAGAGTAGCTGGGACCACATGCCCATCCTACCATGCCCAGCTTCTTCATTTATTTTTGTGTCTCTACATGGCTACTTTTTAAATACAACATTAATTTTATTTAAAAAATGAAGGAAAGAAGTGTTTTTCCTATTATCCAGTGGAGCATAATTGTGAGAAGAGAGATAACAAAAATAAAATGTCAATGCTGGCTGTTTTATAGAACTTAAAAATTCAGTTCTCATTATTCTACTGCAATATAACCAACCCTGCTTATTTTAATAATAATAAACACTGTCAGTCTTTTAAAAACCATGATAACAATTAAAAACTTTGAACAGCATGACAAAGCTAATGGCAACCTCTTGAACCCCGTTTTAAAGCTAGTTCTACTTCCAAATAAAACTTTAAAGCGGTTTAGCCAGCATCAGCTTAGGAATATTTTTTTCAATGTTCTAAGGTATAATGTTTGGCATCAAAAAGTATGGTAAGCACTTCTGATTTGTGACTAAAGAAAAAATAATCAAGTACTAAAATACCAGTGGCTCCTGTGACAGTGTAAATATCCCCATTCAAGTAATGTTCCCCCAACAATTAAAGTAACGTTTCATTTCTCCCTCTGAGAATGTATTAAGGAAAACCAACCATAATTTTTTTTTTTTAGTTGAGGTGAAAAACCTGCTTCATAAGTTCATATGTTGTAAAAGCAACTGCTTGAGAGGGAATACAGCGAATGTAATTAAGAGATAAACCACGATAGAGTCCTTTTCGAATTCCATGGTGTCCATAGACATACTTCATAGTATCCCGCATGGTACTGAAAGACAATGATTAAATGATGACACCTCTATGCCCATTCATGAAGAAACAATTTCAGGATCCATAATATCAATTTTTTTTTTTTTTTTGAAATGGACTCTTGCTCTGTCACCCAGGTGGGAATGTGGATTGCAGTGGTACGATCTCAGCTCACTGCAGTCTCTGCCTCCCAGGTTCAAGTGATTCTCCTCTCTCAGCCTCCTGAGTAGCTGGGATTACAGGCGCATGCCACCATGCCCAGCTAATTTTTGTAATTTTTAGTAAAGATGGGGTTTCTCCATGTTGCCCAGGGCAGTCTCGAACTCCTGACCTCAGGTGATCCACCCACCTCGGCCTCCCAAAGTGCTGGGATTACAGACGTGAGCCACCGCACCCAGGCCATAATATCAATTTTTAAAGAAGCTTAAATGCCATCTTGAATAGCTTTAGGAAGACAAATGTTACAACAAGCGAAACTTTTTTCATAATAAAAAGGCAAATCATTCCAAACAAGTACAAGCATTATGCATCAAATTTCAGGACTCATTAGTACAACATATTTTGTTTGTACTATGTCTATGACATTTATTAGACAACACTATTTCATACTTATATTTGAAATATTAATGCAATCCTTTTAAAGGATGTATGTCCAGTTGCCCTTTAAGCCTTTATTATAGCTGAAGTTGCACAGTACCAACAGCAGGTGGTTATAGAACTAAAGCTTGAAGGACTATCTTTCAGATTTCAGCCAAGAAGACTTTCCTGTTTCAGAGTTGTTCCTTTCCTTTCAAACCAATAATGTGGGCTTGGCCTTCCCCTTTCAACAGGCAATCTGGACTGAAATCTTTTCAAAAATCTTTTTTTTTAAGAGTAAGTCTGGCTCTGTCGCCCAGGCTGGAGTGCAGTGGCCGGATCTCAGCTCACTGCAAGCTCCGCCTCCCGGGTTTACGCCAGTCTCCTGCCTCAGCCTCCCGAGTAGCTGGGACTACAGGCGCCCGCCACCTCGCCCGGCTAGTTTTTTGTATTTTTTAGTAGAGACGGGGTTTCACCGGGTTAACCAGGATGGTCTCGATCTCCTGACCTCGTGATCCGCCCGTCTCGGCCTCCCAAAGTGCTGGGATTACAGGCTTGAGCCACCGCGCCCGGCCAGTTTTTGTTTTTTTTTTAAAGAGACAGGTTCTCACTCTGTTGCCCAGGCTGGAGTGCAGTGGCAATCATTGCTCACGACAGCCTCCAACTCTTGGGCACAAGCAATCCTCCCACCTCAGCCTCTTGAGTAGCTGGGACTATAGGCACATACCACCACCATGCCTCGTTAATGTTTTTTTTAGTTAAAAAAAATTTTTTTAGAGACAAGGTCTTACAATGTTTCCCAAGCTGATCTCAAACTCCTGGCCTCAAGTGAACCTCCCACCTCAGCCTCTCAAGTAGCTGAATACTACAAGCACAGGGCAATGCTCATGGCCAAAAAAATCTTTTGGGTAAATAAGGCAATCCAAATTCATGAACAAATGTTCTGCTCTTCCCCTGAGAGACAACATATCACCAATCAAATGGAATGATTTTAAATCACTATAAAGAAAACTCTGGAGCTGTGCTATACAATCACAGCAGCCACTAGCCACATACGGCTATTAAGCACTTGAAATGTGGCAGTCCAAATCAAGATGTGCTGTGAGTGTAAAATACATCCTGGATTTCAAATACTTCATATAAAAAAAAAAGGAAACAAAACAACAAAATATTGAGGTGATAACATTTTAGGTTTAACAAAAAATATTTTTCACAATTATTTTTTTTTTCTTCTTTTTCTTTTCTTTTTTTTATTTTTTATTTTTTTTTATTTTTTTTGAGACGCAGTCTCGCTGCCAGGCTGGAGTGCAGTGGCACGATCTCGGCTCACTGCAATCTCTGCTCCTGGGCTCAAGTGATTCTTGTGCCTCAGCCTCCCGAGTAGCTGCGACTATAGGCACGCCCCACCACATCCAGCTAATTTTTTTGTATTTTTAGTAGAGACAGGGTTGATCTTGATCTCCTGACCTTGGATGGTCTTGATCTCCTGACCTTGTGATCCTCCCTCCTCGGCCTCCCAAAGTGCTGGGATTACAGGTGTGAGCCACCGCGCCCGGCCCTTTTTCTTTTTTAGACAAGAATCTCGCTCTGTCACCCCGGCTGGAGTGAAGCGGCATGATCTTGGCTAACTGCAACTTCCGCCTCCCGGGTTGAAGCAATTCCCTGCCTCAGCCTCCTGAGTAGCCGGCATGACAGATGCCTGCCACCATGCCCAGCTAATTGTTTTTGTATTTTTAGTAGAGACAGGTTTCACCATCTTGGCCATGTTGGTCTTGAACTCCTGACCTCATGATCCACCCACCTCTGCCTCCCAAAGTGCTGGGATTACAGGTGTGAGCCACTGCTCCAGGCCTCTTTTGGTTTTTTTTGAGGCAGAGTCTCACTCTGTCACCTAGGCTGGAGTACAGTGGCACCATCTCGGCTCACTGCAACCTCCGCCTCCTGGGTTCAAGCAATTATCGTGCCTCAGCCTCCCGAGCAATATTTCTTTTTATACTTTTTAAAAATTTGGCTACCAAAAATGTTAAACATGTAGCTCACATTATATTACTATTTTTAAAAACTGGCTGGGCATGGAGGCTCACGCCTGTAATCCCAGCACTTTGGGAGGCCAAGGCAGGCAGATCACCTGAGGTCAGGAGTACCAGACCAGCCTGGACAACATGGTGAAACCCTGTCTCTCGTAAAAATAAAAAAATTAGCCAGGCATGGTGGCAGGTACCTATAATCCCAGCTACTAGGGAGGCTGAGGCAGGAGAATCGCTTTAACCCAGGAGGCAGAGGTTGCAGTGAGCTGACATCATGCCATTGCACTGCAACCTGGGGGACAAAAGTGAGACTTTGTCTTAAAAAAAAAAAAAAAAAAAAAAACAGCTCTAAAATATTATTATTTTTTTTAAGAGACAAGGTCTCACTGTGTTGTCTGGGCTGGTCTTGGACTCCTGAGTTCAAGTGATCCTTTCACCTTGGCCTCCCAAATTGCTCAGATTACAGGCATGAGCTACTACGACTAGCCTAAATTTAATCTTTTGTTTTTTTGTTTGTTTGTTTTGTTTTATTGAGACGAGTCTCCGTCTGTCACACCCGACACCACGTCTGGCTAATTTTTGTATTTTTAGTACAGACGGGATTTCATCATGTTGGCCAGGCTGGTCTCAAACTCCAGACCTCAGGTGATATGCCCTCCTCGGCTTCCCAAAGTGCTAGGATTACAGGCATAAGCTATCGTGCCTGGCCTTAAATTAAATTTTTAACAGGAGGATTAGAACCTGATTATAGACCAGGCACGTAGGCAGATCACTTGAGGTCAGGAGTTCAAGACCAGTCTGGCCAACATGGTGAAACCTTGTTTCTACTAAAAATACAAAAATTAGCCAGTCATGGTGGTGGGTGCCTGTAATCCCAGCTGCTTGGAAGACTGAGGCAGGAGAATCACTTGAACCCGGGAGGCAGAGGTTACAGTTAGCCAAGACCATGCCACTATACTCCAGCCCAGATGACAGAGTAAGACTGCATCTCAAAAAAAAAAAAAGAAACTGATTGCCTGATTGTAATCTTACAAAGTTTCCAAAATAAACTTTGGGAGATAAAATGGAAGATACAGACTATTGGTCAAACTAGAGTCATACCTCCTTACTGAGTTTAATGTTACATTTCCTAAAGAAAATGAACAATGACATATGATGAACTTACAGGCACTTTTCAAATTCTGGCAGAACAGTTCCTAATTGCATTCGCCGACGTGTCACATCAAATGGGTAGCTAAAAGAAGAAAAAAGGCATAAAGAATTAAAAATTTTTGGTTTTCTACTCAACAACTATTGAATACAAAGCCCTATAAACTCAAAGAAATAATGTGTTACTGCTCTTATTGTTCTGTCTAACCTAGGAGTCAGGATATAGGCATATGAATAAAATCAATTAACAATATAGAGATCTTTGCTTATGTGATCCCTCTGATTAGAGGATTCTTCTCTCCCATCACCGTAATATCAAGTTCTGTTTATTCCTAAAGGCCAAATGAAATGCCAGTTCCTGAAGAAACAAACTGGTTGCTTTTCACTGTTGAACACTAATATACAGTTTCTCAACATTGGCACTACTGACATTTTGGGTTGGATCTTCCTTTGTTGTGGGGAACTGTCCTGTGCACTAGAGATATTTAAGCACTTCCCTGACCTCTGCCTACTAGATGCCGGTAGCACTCTCCCAGCTGTGACAACCAAAAATGTCTCCAGACATTAACAAATGTCCACTGGCGGTAAAACCACCCCCAGTTGAGAATTGCTCTACTGTTATGCAGCAAGTCCCCTTGAATACAGTAGACCAATACAAAATTTTCCATAAGGGCTAAAACTAATAATACAGATAACTGCCTGAAATTAAATACACAATATACAAATGCAATCTCTCTTTTTTTTTTTTTTGAGACGGAGTCTCACTCTGTCGCCCAGGCTGGAGTGCAGTAATGCAATCTTGGCTCACTGCAACCTCCACCTCCCAGGTTCAAGCAATTCTCTGCCTTGACCTCCCAAGTAGCTGGGATTACAGGGGGCCGCCACCACACCTGGCTAATTTTTGTGTTTTCAGTAAAGACGGGTTTTCACCATGTTGGCCAGATGGTCTCTTGACCTCGTGATCCAACCGACCCGCCTCGGCCTTCCAAACTGCTGGGATTACAGGCGTGAGCCACTGCACCCGCCCTCTTTCTTTTTTTCTTAGGGGCAAGGTCTCGCTATATCTCCCAGACTGGCCTCAAACTCCTGGGCTCAAGCAATCCTCCTGCCACAGTCTCCCAAGTAGTTGAGACAACAGGCAGCACTACTCCATCCAAACATGTAATTATTTATAATATGCTTAAAGTGCACACACATCTGGAAAAATGTATTAAATTGATACTTATATTTTGCAAGGGATCCTCTTTTTGAATAATCTATTAGAAAAAATAAATGATTAACCAATGTTGAAAATCAGGATTGGGTAACCATAATCTGATTAAGTTGGTGAAGAAACTTACGATATTGTCTGCGCTATTGCTCCAGCAACACCACCACAAAGTAAGTTTACGTGAGTTTTCAACACTAAGACATTAGGATTGTCTGACGAAGGTCTGCCAAGAAGGGTAGGAGCATGGGAAAGCCCAACACTCTTTAAGGTACCAAAAGTAAAAAATGAAACACCTGAAAAAAAATAATAAATTCACCATGATGCTTAACGTAACATGAGCTGTGAAAAAGACACCATTCTTAAATAATAAACACATTTCCTAATTTCTGGTGTTTGGCTTAATTTAAAATAGAAAGATTTGTGTACATAAATAACCGAAAGATGACGAAATTACCACCAATAAAAAATTATAGCTTTGGTTTTCATGCACCACTGCAGTTTACTGCACTGACGGAGGCTATAGTGGATATAATGCCACTTTATATGTGAAAAAAATAACGTTTTCCAAGGTTTCACATGAGAAACATTAAATTCATGACTATTAATTACAAGGAAATGTGACAACTTACATTTAAAATAACAATGATGGCCAGGCACGGTGGCTCACGCCTGTAATCCCAACACTTTGGGAGGCTGAGGTGGGCGGATTACCTGAGGTCAGGAGTTTCAGACCAGCCTGACCAACATGGAGAAACCCCGTCTCTACTAAAAATACACAATTAGTCGGGTGTGGTGGTGCATGCCTGTAATCCCAGTTACTTAGGAGGCTGAGGCAGGAGAATCATTTGAACCCAGGAGGCGGAGTTTGCAGTGAGCCGAGATCACACCATTGCACTCCAGCCTGGGCAACAAGAGCGAAACTCCATCTCAAACACAAAACAAAACAAAACAAAAAAACAGTAATGGTGATAATGTAAGATACAGGCAAAAATTAAGAAGTGAAAAAGCATTTTTATTTTAATTAAGTGTCTAAGTTTGTCTTCAAGGAAGAATTGTGACCATGACAGAAGCGTTTATGTTAATTCACAAAACACGCAGAATCTAATAAAAATAGTATGCAGATAGTGCTTGTTAAACATTACATGATTTTACTAGAATCATTATTTATTAATAAAATTAGGAATGAAATTCAGGGAGGGGAAAAAAGTAAATAGATATGAAATGTAAGCATTCCTCCCAACTAAGCCTTACTCGAGATATTGTGATGTTTATTGAATTGGCCAGGCTCAGTGGCTCATGCCTGTAATCCCAGCACTTTGGGAGGCTGTGGCGGGCAGATCACAAGGTCAGGAGTTTGAGACCAGCCTGGCCAACATGGTGAAACCCCATCTCTACAAAAAATACAAATATTAGCCGGGTGTGTTGGTGTGCGCCTGTAGTCCCAGCTACTCAGGAGGCTGAGACAAGAGAATTGCTTGAACCCAGGAGGCAGAGGATGCAGTGAGCCGAGATCACAACACTGTACTCCAGCCTGGGCAACAGCGAGACTCTGTCTCAAAAAAAAAAAAGATTCATAAGGGATTTCTCTTACCAAATATAAAGACTCATTGTGAAACTGCCCTAGCCCATGTGGCAGCTCATCCTTCTAATCCTAACACTAATGGAGGCTAAGGTGGGAGGACTGCTCAAGCTCCAGAGTTTGAGACCAGCCTGGGTAATATAGTGAGAACTCATCACTGCAAAAAATTTTTAAAAGGATGTAGATGCAGTGTGTTACATGTCTGTAGTCCCAGTTACTCAGGCCGCTGATGTGGGAGGATAACCTGAGCCAAGGGAGGTCAAGGCTGTAGTGAGCCATGATTGCACCACTGCACTCAGCTATGATTGCACCACTGCACTCCAGCCTGGGCAACACAGCAAGACTCTATGTCAAAGAAAAAAAGAAAAAAAAAAAACAACAACTCTGCATTACGTTATTTTTTTAAGATGACTGGGAAAAGAAGATACTTTTTTCCTATTTTTTTTTTTTTTTTGAGACGGAGTCTTGCTCTGTGCCCCAGGCTGGAGTGCAGTGGCGCGATCTCGGCTCACTGCAAGCTCCGCCCCCCCGGGTTCACGCCATTCTCCTGCCTCAGCCTCCCGAGTAGCTGGGACTACAGGCTCCCACCACCTCGCCCGGCTAATTTTCTTGTATTTTTAGTAGAGACGGGGTTTCACCGTGTTAGCCAGGATGGTCTCGATCTCCTGACCTCGTGATCCGCCCGTCTCGGCCTCCCAAAGTGCTGGGATTACAGGCTTGAGCCACCGCGCCCGGCCACTTTTTTTTTTTTTTTTTTGGAAACATAGTTTTATTCTTGTCACCCAGGCTGGAGTGCAATGGTACGATGTTGGCTCACTGCAGCCTCCACCTCGCGGGTTCAAGTGATTCTCTTGCCTCAGCCTCCTGAGTAGCTGGGATTACAGACGTGCTCCACCACGCCTGGCTAATTTTTGTATTTTTAGTACAGACGGCATTTCACCATGTTGGTCAGGTTGGTCTCGAACTCCAGACCTCGTGATCCACTCCCCCTGGGCCTCCCAAACTGCTCGGATTACAGGCATGAGCCACTGCACCCGGCCAAGAAGATACTATAAAATGGTGCCAAGTCAAAACTGAAGGGGATAAAAAAAAAAAAAAAAAAACTTCCTTAACAAAGAAAATAAATACTTCCAGAGAGATTAGTGGCATATATATAAAATGCTAAACGTTAAAAATCATTATCAGAAGAAAATATTTCTTGACACAATAAAGACTATCCATAAAAGAATAGATTGATACATTCAACTACCTTAAAACTGGAATTTCTGAACCACTAGAACAGCTTAAAAAACAATTTTTTTTTTCAAACTGGGACAGGGTCTTACTCTGTCATTCAGACTGGAGTACAGTGGCATGATCACAGCTCACTGAAGCCTCAACCTTCTGGGCTCAGGCAATCCTCTCGCCTCACACCAAGCCTGGCTAATTTTAGAAAATTATTTGTAGAGACAGATTCTCCCCATGTTGCCAAGGCTGGTCTCAAATTCCTAGGCTCAAGTAATCCTCCTGCCTCAGCCTCCCAAAGTTCTGGGATTATAGGTGTGAGCCACCATGTCTGGCCACAGCACATTTTAGTTTGCTATTAGTGCACTGTTTTTTTGTTGTTGTTGTTGCTTTTTTTTTTTTTTTTTTTTTTTGAGATGGAGTTTTGCTCTTGTGGCCCAGACTGGAGTGCAATGGCGCAATCTCGGCTCACTGCAACTTCCGCCTTCTGGGTTCAAGCAATTTTCCTGCCTCAGCCTCCCAAGTAGCTGGGATTACAGGCATGCACCACCACGCCCGGCTAATTTTATATTTTTAGTAGAGATGGGATTTTTCCATGTTGGTCAGGCTGGTCTCAAACTCCTGACCTCAGGTGATCTGCCTGCCTTGGCCTCACAAAGTGCTGGGATTACAGGCATGAGTCACCGCACCCGGCCCTTGTTGCTTTTTTGTTTGTTTGATTTTTAGAGACAAGGTCTCACTCTGTCACCGAGGAGAGTGTCCATTCTTTTGGACGAAGCTCCTACACTAGGCCCTAACAAACCAGACTAAAAATCAAAACAGAGTCACCCATGCTTAAGTTCCACACTACCAAACTAAAACTAGTTGTTACCTGACCTCCTGAGAAATTAGGAGAAAGAAGTGACAGCTACTTTCTCTAACAGGCCAGTTTCAATCTTGAATAAGCTTGATAGTAAACTTCTCTCTGCTAGATTGATTGATTGACTGACTGATTTATAAATGGAGTCTCACTCTTTTACCCAGGCTAGAGTGCAGTGGCGGGATCTTGGCTCACCACCACCTCCGCCTCCTAGGTTCAAATGATTCTCCTGCCTCAACCTCCCGAGTAGCTGGGATTACAGGCACACGCCACCAAGCCAGCTAATTTTTGTATTTTTAGTAGAGACAGGGTTTCACCATGTTGGCCAGGCCAGTCTCGAACTCGTGACTTCAGGTGATCCACCCGCCTTGGCCTCCAAAAGTGCTGGGATTACAGGCTTGAGCCACCACACTCGGCATCTTTTGCTTTAATACTTACACAAAAAAGGTAGCCTAATATAACCTGAAGTTAACTAGTGATTTTTCTATTTTATTCTTCCTGTCCCCAACTTACAAGGATAGTAACTTTGAACTGAGCAACCTGCTTGTTCATTGTTTCTGCTTTCTTCAACCCCTTCTCTATATAAAATCAACTCCTTCGGGTCTAGTCATTCCAACTCTTACTCTATTTTTATGAAATGAAGTATTGCCCAATTCTAGAATTGCAAATAAAGCCAACTGAGATGTTTAAACTAAACTGGCTGCAACTTTGTCTTGTAACACAACTGTATGTAAATCCACAATTACCTCAAAATAAAAAGTTTAGTTTTAAAAAAAAAAACAGGGCTGCCGGGCACAGTGGCTCACACCTATAATCCCAGCACTTTGGGAGGCCAAGGCAAGAGAATCGCTTGAACCCGGCAGGCAGAGGTTGCGGTGAGCCGAGATCACGCCATTGCACTCCAGCTTGGGCAACAAGAGCAAAACTCCGCCTCAAAAAAAAAAAAAAAAACAG
Organism: Theropithecus gelada; assembly: GCF_003255815.1. Classification (NCBI taxonomy): domain Eukaryota; kingdom Metazoa; phylum Chordata; class Mammalia; order Primates; family Cercopithecidae; genus Theropithecus; species Theropithecus gelada. Next base: position 65,639,215 of record NC_037677.1, on the reverse strand, counting down.
GACTGTAAACAAGGTAATAATGGAGACTAGAGAACTACAGGTATCCTTATTTTTCTTCTTTCTACTTTTCTATATTGTCAAAATTTCCCATAAGTCTTCATTATTTATAATGAGACAAAAACCACTTTTCAACTCCTACTTTTAATTAACATGTTCATAAAAACTAAATGTTTAACATCATCTAACGTGTGTGTTAATAAGACTACAGCTGGCTCAGATATTAAGAAAAAGATGTAAAGTAATTTTCTACTTATCGTATACAAATAGTCATCTTTATATCCAAGACATTAATATTATGTGACCATGCATAAATCATTTCCTATTAAAAGTACTTAACAGACAGCATCTTTTTATATTACCATTTCAGAAAAAAAAAGAAAAAAAAGTAACAAATTTTAAACATGCAAATTAGGATTCTGGCAAATTTGAAACATACCTGCATATGGAGCCATTCCTAAAATAGTAGGCATCAGACCTCTGTAAAATCCAAAGAAACCACCTTCCTTTTGAGTGAAGGAAAATTGCAAGTGAGATTACATTGTGCTCATTATCATAAACATCAAAGAACAAAATCACACTTTATAACAGAAAAATTATTCTGGGATCCACCCTGAAACACAAAGATGTGCTTTCATAATTATTGTTATTAACATCAATAAGTAAAAGAATAATTATTTATATGACATTCAAAATATTTTCCTAAGTATAAAAGGGCATGTTATAGATGAGGAAGGTAAATATGAAATACCTGTGCATAAATTGTTTTGAATGCATGAATAATTCCTGTATAGGTGTGTTCCCCTTTCACCTGGAATGCTAGGCGGACCCTAACCATGTCAAGAGGGTAAGTACAGATAACTGCTGTCATACCTGAAAAGAAAGTAGAAACTTAAAGGTAAAAAAAAAAATTTTATGTATACATATATTCCTCTATCATTAGTATTATTCTAAATATTATGGCAATGGTGAAAACCCAATAAAATCAAAGGTGATATTACTGATAGAATTATACCATATCATTAGATGCAAAAACAACCTAGTAAGTGAAGGGTCAGTTTGCAAAAAATATTTTCAAGTTCTCACTGTGAAGTTATACTGTCAGCACCAAAATGGTACAGTGTACAGTGTAAGGGAATCATGAGATTTTTTTTAAAACAATTATTCTACTATTTATGTATTCCCAGTTAAGACATCAGAAAGGAAACACAGTAGGTCCTCCTGATCCATGGTTTCCACATCCACGGATTCAAGCAACCATTGATGGAAAATGTAGTGAGGTCTACAATGGTTGCATCTGTACTGAACACGTACAGATTTTTTGGTCACTGTTTCCTAAACCATATAGTATAACAAATATATACATAGCATTTACATTATATTAGGTATTATAAGTAATCTACACCCAGCCCAACTCCATCTATTTCTTAATTCCTTTTCCCATGTTCCAAGTTTTCTGGTTACTGGCTGAAAGGGGTTTAATAGGTCAGGCGTGGTGGCTCACGTCTGTAATTCCAGCACTTTGGGGGGCCAAGGCGGGTGGATTGGTCAAGAGATCGAGACCATCCTGGCCAACACGGTGAAACCCAGTCTCTATTAATAATACAAAAATTAGCTGGGCGTGGCGGCACATGCCTGTAGTGAGGCAGGAGAATCACTTGAGCCCAGGAGGCAGAGGTTGCAGTATGCCAAGATGGCGCCACTACAGTCCAGCCTGGCAACAGAGTGAGAGTCCATGAAAGAAAAGAAAAGAAGAGAGAAGAGAGAAGAAAGGAAGGAAGGAAGGAAAGAAGGAGAGAGAGAAAGAGAGAAAGAAGAAAAGAAAGAAAAAAGAAAAGAAAGAAAAAAGAAAAGAAAAGGAAAGAAAAGAAAAGAAAAGGAGGTTTAATAGCAAATCACTGTGGGAGCTGGGCATGCTCACACCTGTAGTCCCAGCACTTTGGGAGGCTGAGGTGGACAGATCACGTGAGGTCAGGAGTTGAAGACCAGCCTGGCCAAGATGGTGAAACCCCATCTCTACTAAAAATACAAAAATTAGCCGGGCATGGTAGCGAGCACGTGTAATCCAGCAACTTGGGAGGCTGAGGCAAGAGAATCACTTGAACCCAGGAGGCGGAGGTTACAGTGAGCCGAGATTGTGCCATTGCACTCCAGCCTGGGTGACAAGAGTAAAGCTGCATCTAAAAAGGAAAGGAAAGGAAGGGAAGGGAAGGGAAGGGG